>NW_028328185.1:0-222944 GCF_054136105.1 Typopeltis vanoorti
TCGTAACAACAAGTATTGAAGAAGTAGGTTATGTGAATAATATAAAACAACAAGAATGGACGACAGATGAGATTCTTTCTCTTATTGATACAAGAAGAATGTATAAAAACAAAGACCTAGCCAGATATACAGAAACACATAACATCATCAAGAAAAAAATAAAAGAAGCCAAGGAAAATTGGATGAAAAATTTATGTACTGAAATTGAACTGCTTCAGAAGAAACATGATAATTTCAATCTGTATAAGAAAATCAACGAAATTTCCGGAAAACTGAGGGAAAAGCAAATAGTGTCTCTAAGAGACGAAAATGGAAAAATAGTTCTAGAAGAAGAGAATAAAGCACAGATTTGGATAAAATAGGTAACAGAACTTTTCAATGATACTAGACAGAAGCCTATAAATATAAAAGATAACATTCAAGGACCAGCAATCATGAAATGCAAAATAGAGAATGCTCTACGAACAAGTAAAACAGGAAAAGCCAGTGGACCAGATGGTGTGCAAACAGAATTTTTAAAATTATTCGAACCAGATAACATCAAGCTTCTTGAAAAACTATTTAATAAAATATATGAAAGTGATGAATTTCCATCAGATTGGCTCAAATCTACATTTATCACTATCCCAAAGAAACCCAAAGCGAATTCCTGTGGTGACTTCCGACTTATTAGTCTAATGAGCCAAACATTAAAAATATTTTTAAAAGTAATTCAGAATCGCATTTATAGAAAAAGTGAAGAAACACTAAGTGAAACACAATTCGGCTTTCGGAATGGTTTTGGTACTAGAGAGGCCCTTTTCTGTACCCAAATATTGATACAAAAATGCATAGAAAAACAGAAATCTGTCTTTATGTGTTTCATAGATTTTGAAAAAGCATTCGACAAAATCAGACACTTAATAGAAATCCTTCAACAAATAAGGCTAGACGAACAAGACATAAGACTAATAACAAATCTGTACTGGAATCAGTCAGCTACCGTTCAATTAGACAACATTACCACCAGTGATATTAACATCAAAAGAGGAGTGAGACAAGGATGTGTGCTCTCACCACTCCTGTTCAACATATATGCAGAGGTAATCTTTAAAAAAGCATTGGAAGAATGCCCAGTGGGAATCACAATAAATGGAAAGATTGTTAACAACCTACGATATGCAGATGACACCGTGCTAATTGCAGATAACATTATGGATCCCCAAAAACTCGTTGACAGAGTATACATAGAAAGCCAAAGAATGGGAATAAATATAAACATCAACAAGACAAAATACATGATCATCAGCAAACATCCAGCCTCCTCAGTGAAACTGACACTCAATGGGAAAAATATTGATCAAGTGTCAAGATATAAATATCTTGGTTGCTGGCTTAATGATATTATTATTATTATTATTATTATTACGGGCAACTCCAGGGAGTCATTAGACTCTTCGAGGTCGGCCCCAAATCATATTCATCACAACTATTCAATATTCAAACAGTATCTATCATACCTCGCCTTAAACTCATTCACTGTCACAGCATCCACCACAGACTCAGGGAGCGCATTCTACTCAATCACTACTCTAAAAGTAAAGAACCCAGCTCTAACACCTTTACTGACCACACTTTTGCCCAGTTTCCATGGATTTCCCCTAGTCGTCCCACAACCAGCCCTGTTCTCAAAAATATCTTCCGAATTAATTTTATAGAAACCCTTCAGTAATTTGAATGTGTCAATCATATCTCCCCTTCTCCGCCTATCAACCAATTTTTGAAACCCACAAATCCTCAGCCTGTTCTCATACGGTTCATTCCACAGACCTATCATCTTGATCACTCGCCTCTGAATCCTCTCCACCTCCTTCCCATCAAGAAGAAATCTAGGTGACCAAATCTGGGCACAGTAGTCGAGATGGGGTCTTATCAAGGCTCGATACAGAGGAACAATAACCTGCTTGTCAACGTATTCTTCAGCAACCAAGTGATTTGATGAGCTGATTTGGTCACTTTTGCAATGTGTCCCATAAATTTAAATTCCTTATCCACCAACACTCCTAAATCTCGTGCCTCATCAATTTCCTGGAGCACAGTTCCACCAATGCAGTAAACTGCCGCCAATCTTTTCACCCCAAAATGCATAACCTTACATTTTGCCACATTAAATTGACATCCATTCTCCTCAGCCCAGACCTCCAATCTATCCAAATCATCCTGCAAAATTCTGACGTCATCTGCATTCACTATTGCCCTCCCCAACTTCGCAACATCCGCAAACAAATGAACTGTTCCTCTCAGATCCTTTCCTATATCATTAATGAACAAATTAAACAGCAGTGGTCCAAGAACAGATCCTTGTGGCACACCACTAGTCACAGGCCGTCTTGTGGACTCTACTCCTGAGTAAACTACTCTCTGATATCTCTCCGTCAACCACCCTCCTATCCATCTCACCAACCCTATGTCCATCCCCATATGCTGCAATTTACTGATTAGAATTCCATGTGGTATCCTGTCAAAGGCCTTAGCAAGGTTTAGTAGAATCACTGTAAACCCATTACCTTTATCCAGTTCAGCCGTCACTGTGTTATAATACGTGAGCAAGTTACTGAGGCATGACCTACCCATGCTGTCCCCGATACAGTATCCCATTTTCTTCTATCCAATCTTCTATTTTCCTCTTGACTATTTTCTCTAAGACCTTAATAATGATTCCTGTTATGCTGATTGGCCGGTAATTTTCAACAGCAGCCTTGGAACTACCTTTATGCAGCGGAACTATTTTCCCCTCTTTCCACCTCCTTGGGACTGACCCAGACCCGAGGCTCAAGTTAAACAAAATGGTCAAGGGCACTGACAGTTCTTTAGCCGCTTCACTTACGACACTAGCTGGTATACCATCCAATCCCACAGATGTATTGACATTGAGGTTCTGTAATAGACTATTTACCTCTACTTCATTCATCACAATTCCAGTATAAGCTGTTGGTTCTTCCATTCCTGCAAAGTCATCACCTGGATGATATACTCTTGCAAAGTGCTCGCTCAGTAATTCCACAATATCGACTGATTCGGTTACCTCCCTACCCTCAGCATATAAAGACAAGGATTGAAGATATAAAGATATAAAGACAAGGATTGAAGATATAAAGACAAGGATTGAAGTGGAACTAGAGGAAGAAAAAGAATAACATGGTTTGACAATATCAAGACGTGGACAGGAAAGAGCAGTGCACAACTGCTCAGATTAGCACAAGAGCTCAGTTTTTGTAGATTGATAGGCAGCCAATTTACATTAGCTTCATTGATAGCTGATTCAAGGCTATGAATGATTTCATATACATCGGATAGGGGTGTACGGCAAACAAACAAGCGCCTGCGTAGCGCAATTGGAAGAACGACGGTACATTGCGCCCTTCGATTGGAATAGGCCTAAGTTCGATTCTCGTCGCGACGGGAGGAATCTTTATCTGGTCGATTTCAATCGAAGGTGAGTTAGCCGATCTCATATGGAGGTAGCAGGGTTTTTTCTCCCGGAAACTCGGGTTTTTCATCCCGCATACATACAAATCGGCCCATCAGAACACACGCAATTTACAGACAAAAATTACTAGTTGTGGTGGTGTTGGAGGTGGGCGGTGGATGGCGTTGATGGATGTGATTCGTGGTGGAGGTTGGGTGTAGAGAGAATTGTAGATGTCCTCCCACGATGAGTCTTCGGACTCCTTGGAGGTATCAGGAATAATAATAATGAAATCAAAACTATAACCATCTAATACTCTCTATTCTTAACACTTCAAGTGTATTCTGAAAAAAAAAATCCATTTAAACTTAAAGCGTTCTTCTTTTGGTAGAGGGTCTAGAGGCCATTTCAACAGGACTGTGCAGTCAACTCTTGATATTATTTAACCACCTCAGCGGTCATTATGGATCAAATACGGATATGCATACGCTTCGTATCCATCACATATTTCAATGTAATAACAAAGGTATTACAATTTTAATATGCACTTCGCATCCATGATAAACTTGACGTCTATAGACGTCTTGGCGGGTAGCGTAATTTAATATCAATTACAGTATATTCAAATAATCAATTTTTGGACCCCCCCCCTTTTCCGTAGCACTATAAAAAAGTTATAAAATACAGAAAAATAAGCAAAACTCTAAATAAGTTTTACACCAGTATCCAGTGTTGATATAATATTTTGGTATTTATTTTTAAAGCGTGAGTGCGCAGTCATTAAGATTTGTTATTGTACCTGTCGTCCATTAGAACATCAGACAAATATCCCAAATCATGGTGAGTGGTGGAATAATCCCCATGAAGATAGATTGAGTGTGTGTGTGGATTTCAGAAGTTGATTAACAGATGTAAAAGGGGGATAGGATAGAAACTTTTTTTTAAATAACGAAACCTGTGTGATCATAATTAAAAGAAACATGTATTAACCACAGTGAAAATTATTTAATTGTAAATATTTCATCCTAAGTATCTTAGGACATCATCAGTACAGTAGATTCTATTGATCATGTTGATCATGCGTCAAACTGTATGTTATTCCTATTATTGTTTAAACTACTGTACTGTTGATGTCTTAAGATACTTAGGATGAAATATTTACAACTAAATAATTTTCACTGTGGTTAATACATGTGCTTCTTTTAATTATGATAGAAACATTTAAGTTGCTTAAAGGGTTTTATAGGATTGATGCAAGAAAATGTTTCAATACTTGTCTAGAGGGGCCAGAACAAGGGATCATCCCTGGAAGTTGAATAAAAGTGTGATTCGTAGGGGTGTGAGGAGTACACTTTTTTTCTTGGAGAGTTCTGAATGAATGCAATGGGTTGCCAGAGCTAGTTGTGATTTGTCTATTAACAGGTTCAAGGAAAGGTATGATAGATTGTGTGGATAGTTCGAGTTTCCTGCAATCAGTTGTCGGACTCCATTGAGACGGCCGCACAATAGTTTTAACAGTTTATTATTATTACCATCACATATACAAGATATTTACACTGTATCTTGTTGTACAATTCAAGTTATGCAATTCACTGTACAGTATTATACAACACAAATCAAGTTTTAATCCTCCATGGAGTATAATAAAGACCTCCATGGAACTAATGATCAAAAGGTACTTGTGAAGCAGGAAAGCAGAGCCAAATGGGTTGTATAACAGGAGGATGACAGATATAAGGTTGTAGATGTAATTGAAGCAGAACAGGGTGATGGCATGTATTAAGATTAGGATGAGACATACATGAATGACAGTCATAATCAGGATCATGGAAACAGGAATGGTCTGACATAGTAGCTAGAGTAGAGAATGTTGGTGCTAGTAGATTAGTAAAAGAACTGTTGGTGGTGAAAATAGCATTTTCACCACCAACAGTTCTTTTACTTTTTTTGATGTATGTATAAAGTTACTCTGACATTCTCCCATCTGAAATTTTCTCAGCTGTTGACTTATACTGACTTATGGGTGCCATTTTTCTCTTTCTAGTAGTGGTAAGAATTCTTACCGCTATTAGTTTTTTTTTGTATGATGACTGGGGATAGGAATCATTACCTGAGAAAGTAGTGAATATAACAGACAGTGAAGCCTGTTCTTAGAGGAGACTTTCTACAAGGACTCTACTCCTAGGTTTTTTTAATAGTACTACTAATCATAATATGTATTAACACTGTTCATATATATATATATATTTTTTTTTTTTCCCACTCTTTGAAAGATTACTTTTTCACTTTTACTCTGTAGCCATGTAAAAGAAAACCGGCAAAAGAAAAAGGACAGCCAAAAAGAAAAAAAATAAAAAAAGGCAAGTTTTTGGACTTTAGATGTGCTTGTTCTATGTATAAGTTTATTAAAGAGCTCCAGTTAAGAGAAGTGCTATTTTAAGTAATAATTGGCAATACTGATTGCTTTCTAGTAAAACCTTTATGATAGCTTAGTTTAATTGCATAACTCTAATGCTTTGTGGATTTTTTACCAATGTTTTTTAACTGAATTTTGAAGCATGCCTTATTATTATTTCCCAAGACCTCATGGAGTCAAAGACTCATCTGGGAGGTCCTTTTATCACACACACATCTCATCATACTGTGTCTTAAACACACTCAAACTTCTTGCAAACACCACACCTCTCACTCCCCTACTCACACCCTCTTTATACAGTTTCTAGGGATGACCTCTGGTTCTCCCCTGATCTCCCACTATTCTCTGTAGAACTTCTCCACCATTGATCTTATAACAACCCCTTACCAACTTGTAGGTCTCTATCATATCTCCCCTCTTCCTTCTCTCCACTAGACTCTGCAAATTACATCTTCTCAATCTTTCCTCATACTCAACATTCCAGAGGTCAGAAACTACCTTAGTCAGTCGCCTTTGAACCCTTTCCAACATCTCTTCATCCTTCTGAAAACCCGGTGACCAAATCTGGGCACAATAGTCCATGTGTGTTCTAATCAAAGCCTTATACAATGGAACAAGAATCTACCTACTTCTACATGTCAGTGTCCTCCGCATCATTCCCAGAAGTCTTTGTGTTGTCTTCACAATTTTGGCGATGTGTCCCCTAAATTTTAGATCCTTATCCACTATCACCCCCAGATCTCTTATTTCCTCTACCTCCAACAATATATTTTCACCAAGCATAAATTCTGCATCCCATCTTTGTTTTCTAAATTTTAAAACCTTACATTTTGCAACATTGAACTCGCATCCCCATTTGCTTGCCCAATCACTCAATTTATTCAAGTCTTCTTGCAAGGCCACAACATCTTCACTACTCTTTATGGTTCATCCCAACTTTGCATCATCTGCAAACAACTGAATATCTTCATCCAAATCTTCGCCAATATCATTAATATACAAGTTAAATAGTAATGGCCCTAAAACAGACCCCTGAGGCACTCCACTAGTGACTTTCTTTTCCTGGATATTGCACCCCCATACACAACTTGTTGATACCTAGCTGATAGCCAGTCTCCAATCCAATGCACTAATCTAATATCCAACTCCATCTGCTCTAGTTTGACTGTCAACTTATCATGAGGTACTCTATCAAAAGCTTTTGCGAAATCCCAGTATATTACTGTGTATCCTTCTCCCCTGTCCAAGGAAGCAGTCACTTTATTGTAATAAGTAAGTAGATTACTAAAACATGACCTCCCTTTAGCAAATCCATGCTGTCCATCAAAGATTATACCATTGTTGTCAACCCAACTCTGGATCCTAGTTCTCACAAGCTTCTCCAACAACTTAACCACAACACCTGACACAGAGATAGGCCTATAGTTTGATGCTTGAGTTCGATCACCTCCTTTATGTGGCACAATCTTGCCCTCCTTCTACTCTTTAGCAACTTGATCAAGTGCAAGACTCTGATTAGGCCATATATGGACTATTATGCACAGATTTGGTCACTTGGTTTTTCAATAAAATGAGATGTTGGAAAGGGTCCTGAGGCAATTGAGTACGGTAGTTTCTGATCTCTAGAATGTTGAATATGAAGAAAGGTTGAGAAGATGTAATTTACAGAGTATAGTGAATAGAAGGAAGAGGGGGTGGTATGATAGAGACATACAAGTTAGTAAGGGAATGTTGAAGTGTTTTTTCATAAAATGGTGGGAGATTGGGGAAGAACAAGTGGTCATCCCCGGAAGCTATATAAGTAGTGTGTGAGCAAGGGAGTGAGAAGCAGATTTTATTTTTATTATTATTATTATTCGTGATACCTCCAAGGAGTCTGAAGACTCATCACGGGAGGACACCCACTATACAACTGTCTCCACCACTACACCGAATCTCTACTACCAATCAATGCCATCTACCGCCCACCACTACAACAACTAGTATTTTTTGTCTGTAAATTGCGTGTGTTCTGAAGGGCCGATTTGTCTGTATGCAGGATGAAAAACCCGAGTTTCCAGGAGAAAAAACCCTGCTACCTCCGTATGAGATCAGCTAACTCACCTTCCATTGAAAACGTTTACATAAAGATTCCTCCCGTCACGACGAGATTTGAACTTTAGGCCTATTCCAGTCGAAGGGCGCAACGTACTGTCGTTCTTCCAATTGCGCTATGGAGGCACAGATTTGGAGGTTTTTACATGGACAGTTGTGAATGAGTGGAATGCCTTGCCTGAGAGTGTTGTGTCTGCAAAGAATTTGAATGTGTGCGAGGCAAGGTATGATGAGCTGTGTGTGACAAAAGGACTCTTAGATTAGTTTTTGACTCCATGGAGTCTTAGGATAATGTGTCTTTACACTCCACATTTCAAGGGCCAGTGATCACCTAGTGTAGTGAATCCTCTCTGCATTTCTTTTAATATATATTTATCATCATGAAAATCTGAGTACTGTGAAACTATAACCGCTATTTCTGCATGCTAAAATCTTCCACATCTATTACCATAATCTGATGTTCACAACTTGTGTAATATGATCCTTGAACTTCAGATTATGGACCACCACCACCACTCCCAGATTTCTTGTCCTCTTAACCTCCATGGATTTAATTTTTAAATTTTTACTCTAATTTGTCTCTATATCAAAAAAGGGATAATTTCATTAAGTGATTTTTTTTTTTTTTTAAATTTTGGATGATAAGATATCAGGAAGAGATGATTTTCCTATATTCAGCTGACTTCTATACAGTAATAGTGCCTTCTTTTTTTTTTTCAAGGGAATATAAAGGATACCGTGAGTGATAGTATTACATAATTAAGTTTTCATTATTACTAGCTTTTTGTCAAGTTTTGTTACATATTAGTCTTATTTTTTTTTATTTCTAATAGTATCAAGTTAGAGAGTAGTTGCAGACTGGACAAAACAGACTATTTTTTATTTAATAAAAAAATAACTTTCTAAACAAAATATTTTTTTAACTTTAAGGAAACACAGAAAATATGTGTAATATAAATGACCCTTCTAGTAAAAAAAAATTAATGTAAAAAATTATATTTTCCTCCAAGAATGTTATTATTACTGTTCCTCCTGTTTTTATTATTTATTGACTTCTTGGAAAGGATACAGCACCACTGATTACTTTATGGAACGCCTGTTGTGACTTATTGGGACATATCATGAAAATGGGGAGAGGTCTTGAGCAAGTACATTTTTTTTATGATGAACAGGATTTTGCTTAATTTGTTGAGCTCTGTTCTAAGGCGTTACTAATTGCATCCTTCCACCAAAATCTTGGTCTTTTTCTACATATTATTCCTGGTATCAAACACCTCTTTTGCTAACATCTCTTATCCCTTTCTATTTAACCCTGCGGAGGTCACAGCTGATCTGACAGATACAAACAAATTGTTTAACATAAATATTCTTACACATATCCAGTGTATAGCTTGGAGGTCATGAATAGCTGCGCATGTATATATTACGAGTGATATTCCACACTGTTTATGCGATCAGTTTTGGTTTAACATTTGTTATGTAAAGATGTGTGATATTTCATAGTAAATTGTATCTGATTATGAATTATACACACGTTTACACAAGAATATTTTAATATTTGCCAAATATTTCAGTCTGAAAATAACAGACTATCTTCAGTGGCTACATAGGAACAGTTTTTAGCAAGGTGGAATACCAACAATTGATCATTCAAAAGTGGAACAATTCTGCATGATGTTACATTGCTAAACATTAAAGAGAGGAAAAAAATTTCATCAGAGTGATGATTAAATTATAGGTATTAATTCACAATTTAATATAATATAATACAATCTTAATTTATAAATAACATTAGACTAATGTTGGAATTAAAAGTCTCAATTAAAAAAAAATTAACGTGTTATCCTGATTAAACTTTCCCATAATATTTGGCAAATATTAAAATATTCTTGTATAAACGTGTATTATTCATAATCATAATGTCACAAGTTTCTCTAAAGAGTAAAATTGTATCTGAGAGATACTGCCACCTCCACTGTCAGTATAGTATTGGTTTATTTTTATTTTTTATTTTTATTTTTAATTTACCGTTGAAAATGGCTGAAAAAATATATCGATTGGATAATCCATTAAATGTTGAAGAGATTCGGCGATTTTGTTAGTCCAGTCCTATAATGAGAATGATGGTCGACTGAGAAAGTGATATTTGATAGTAAATTGTATCTGAGAGATACCATGAACTCCAATGTCAGTATAGTATTGGTTTAGTTGTTTTTTTCGTTGTTTCTTTATGCAGTAATTTCTAGATTGTAACTGAAAATAAGCCATCATGCATTATATTTGTGTTTTTTTTTTTTTAAGTTTTATCGCATTTTAGCACATACTAGTAATGAATGTATTTCTCAGATACATGCGACCTATGCTGCAGTTTTTTCGACTGCGACCTTTGTAGGTTTATGTGACCCATTATCTTAGAATAGTTCTGCTTCGATATTGTCAGATCTTACATTTCTGTCTCCAAGGATACTTGTAACTGCATCAGTCGATCTTAGATCTTGGTTTTCCTCTGAGTCTTTTTCCTGCCATCTTCGCATGAAACACAAGTTTTGCTAACTTTTCCTCTCCCATTTCCTCTTGAATGCTGACAGTGTCTATCTCATTTTTAATATGATTTGGACATTGCCATCTGGCTGTTCTATGTGCAGTTTCTAGGCTTTGGTGTATTGTTTATTTTAATCCAACTCTTGGATATATCCATTAAATTCTTGAATAACTAGATCCCCAACATACTAGCATTGTATATTATGTTATCCTCAATGGAGAATGTACAAAACAAGTAAAATACACAGGAACTACATCAATCAACAATGTAGTTTTTAAGTTCTTGCCTATTTTCATAATTGTCTTTTTTATTGCTGATTTTAATATTTCTAATTTTGATATTAAATGATTGATATTTTGATGCGGTTAGTAGTTGGAAGGGTCCAACTACTAACCGCTCTCAAACTTGCTTAACTTTTTGCGTAAGCCATTAGTAGCAGAGGCTCTACCAATCAACCAACCTTTGCTGGCAAACTCCAAGGCAAGGTTTTTTGCCAAATAAAATTTTATAGATAAAATAAAAAAACATCCCTATCTCTGAAGAGGATATACTAGCAAGCCTAGACATTACATCTCTGTTTACTAACATTCCAGTGGTTGAAGTCATCAGCATCTTAGACAACTTGTTCCCAAGAAACATCACTACTTTGTTCGAACACTGTTTAACTTCTATTTTATTTGGCAAAAAACGATCTACAAACAACTCACAGGATTAGCCATGGGAAGCCCCCTCTCACTCCTTGTGCTGACTTATTCATGGAAGATCTCGAGAAAAAAATCTTATCCCAGATCATTCCAAAACCGAAAATTTGGTACAGATATGTAGATGATATCTTTATCATTTGGGATCATACGAAAAAAGAACTAATGAATTACCTCAACCAAATCAATAGCTTCCACCATACCATCAAATTCACATTAGAAATGGAAAAAGAAGAAAAACTGCCATTCCTTGACATTTTAATAAAGAAACAAACCAATAATAGTATCAACCTATCTGTATACAGAAAACCTACAAATACTGGACGTTACCTCCATTTCAACTCAGCTCACCACATAGCTCAGAAACTTAGCATTATCCATAGTCTCAAGAAAAGAGCTACACAGTATACGACAGACAAGGATGACCTACTAATGGAATTAACTACAATATCCAGATAACTTTCTTTAAATGGTTACCCAAAAAGACTCTATAACAAGATTCTCTTTACTGTTATACCACATAGACAACGTGATGACGTCCAGTACATCAGTACAATTACGATTCCTTTTGTCAGCAACCTTTCCAAAAAGTTAGCTAACCTTTTAAAACCACATAAAATCAGAGTAGCATTCAAGCCAATCAAAACTATTCGAAAATTTTTAAGATCACCAAAAGATCCTCACCCTTTCTACAAGTACTCTGGAGTATATAATATACCTTGCTCATGTGGTATTAGTTATGTAGGTCAGGCATCTAGAAGTTTTGAAACGAGAAAGAACACATAGGATATGTCAGAAATAACAGACAAGCCATTTCAGGCCTTTCATGCCACTTTGCCTCTACTAACCATCACATTGAGTGGGATAAGAGCCTCATGCCATACATAGAAGATAACTACCATTCAAGAACTTTTAAAGAAGCAGCTACGGTCATCCGTAAAACTGAAAACCTAAACAAGAATCGAGGCCTAATTTTACCAGAAATTTGGAAAACTTTAATCCGATCATTAAACATCAAAGAAATGAACTTTCATAACAATTACATCATGAGCCATAACGAATAAATCACGTTAACGAGACATGCGCATTGTCACGCACAATACCAATTTTTTGTATGAATTGGAACCATCAGTTATAACCTAGTCTGTAACCTTCATTTTAGCTTACTATTTTGTATTCCCTGAGGATGCCAATAGAAAAATTGGCGAAACATGTAGGACGAGAAAATAAAGCTACTTGACAAGATTATATAAAAAAAGTGTATTAGCGTATGATATACTTTATAACCAAGAGAAAAAAAACTTCCTGCAGGGTGGTTAGTCTTATTTAACATAGGCTGCAATGTTTGTCATAGCATGTATGTATTCTCTGGCTGGTTTGTCTATTATATATAGTTGGGACACAAATGAAATAAAGTTGCAGTGATCACTCTTATAAAGCCTAATCTGTAACACACAAGGAGAAGATCTAAGAATAACAAATGCATATTTTACACTGATTTTGATGCTACTTTCTTTCTTTCTTTCTTTTTTATGTCCCAAGTGGCTTTTGGGAGACTGCCTGGTGTAGTCATCTCCCCCAGGCATTGCAGCTCATTATAATGGGATTACAAGGGTGATCTGAAAAGTTCTCGGCTTTGACCACAGATGGCAACATTTTTTTTTTTCTATGTTGGTACATCTGTCATAAGCATCGATGAGAAATTGCAAGTGATTCTATCAAGTAGTTTGTTTTAGACAGCTGTCTGAAGCAAAAGTGTTGTCTGCATCTCCTTGAAATGGATAAAATTGAGTATCGTGCAGTTATAAAATTCTTTGTAAAAGAAGGTTTAATGGCAAAAGAAATTCATTCGAAGTTCATAAAAGTTTGAGCACTCTTCTTTTTCGTTTTCGACAATTAAGAAATGGGCTGCTGAGTTTAAACGTGGCCATACCACCCTTGAAAATGAACCACGTGAAGGACGTCCAAAAAGTGTAACAACACCAGAAATCATCGATCAAGTGCACAATATGGTATTAGATGACTGGCAAGTCAAAGTACTTGAAATTGCTGAGACTATAGGCATTTCAAAAGAACATGCAGGATATATTTTGCATGAAGAATTGCAAATGAAAAAGCTTTGTGCAAGATGGGTGTTGCAATGATCAAAAACGCATTCACATGAAAATCTCTGAATAGTGCTTGGAGTGTTTTAACAAGAATAAAACTGATTTTGTGCATCGATTTTTTTATTATGGATGAGACTTGAATTCACCATTACACACCAATCAAAACAGTGGACAGAAGCCGGTTGTTCAGTGCCAAAGAAGATAAAGTCAGTTTCTTCAATAGGAAAGGTCATGGATCGGTGTTTTGGGATGCTAAAGGCATTTTGTTTATTAATTATCTTGAAAAGAGTAAAACAGTAACTGGGGAATATCATTCTGATCTTTTAACCAGACTAGATGAGAAAATTTGTGGGAAAAGACCCAGTTTGCAGAAGAAAAAAATCATCTTTCATCACAACAATGCACCTGCCCACAAAGGTGTTTTGGTAATGGGAAAATTAAAGGGATCTGCACTATGAAACAGCCACCCTATTCCCCAGATTTGGTCCCTCTGACTTCTGTCTCTTTCCAAAACTAAAATTCTTCCTCGCTAGTGAGCATTTTTCTTCAAATCAAGCGGTGATTGTAGCTATAGAGGGGTATTTTGTATATCTTACTGAGAACACTACAGGGACGGGATAGTGCACTGGTGCATGACTGGTCTTAAGGGAGATTATGTTGAAAAATAAAAATAATTTTGAAATTATAAATTCATTTTTAAATTGCTAGGCCGAGAACTTTTCAGACCACCCTCGTACATGCTGTGTGTAACGTCGATGGAACTAGAACTACAAGAAATTTGAGTGTAAAGATTTGGTGGGGTGATAGTAGACAGTTGAGGTTTGGAGGACATATTGCAAAAGTAAGCATATTATGGATGCAATAGTGGCATTGCACTACCAGGGGTTGGGTTACTCTTGGATTTGCCTTACTTTATGTAGTTTTCTATATTCGGCATGAAACTCTTAGATTAGATTTCCTATCTTTGAGTTTCTTATTTGGCTAAGAAATAATGTGATGTTCAACATCCACTTAATTTTGAGTAAGCATATTATCTTAAAAGATCACATGGATGTTGAAGAACACAGACAAGTTGAGATAAGTGATTATCCATCTTTGTTAAGGACTTGATATGGCCCCATCTGGACTACTATGCATTAATTTGGTTACCCAAGTTTCTTGGTTGAGGAATTGGAGAGGATTGAGGCCATTGATTGAGATGTTCACTGATCTGGTATGGATACTTGGACGTTGATTATCACTCCTGCTCATATCACTCTTACAGTCCTAATTGGCAATGAGTGAGGTGATGAACACTTGCTGAAGGTTTTAAAATGATAGTCTCCCAGATTTTTGGCAGTGTGATGCAGCCAAATTTGTTTAAGTTTGGGTAATCTTTACTGAGGAAAATTACTAGTTGCCTCCATGCACATGCTGAATATATTACGTTGTGCCCATGACAAAGGCAAAATTATTGGCTTATTAATCTAATTATCTAATAAATTATTATTTAATTATTAGCTTTAGATGTCTGTTTTTCCATTAAACATCAATATGAGATGTTGACTGTCTATGCACATGTTGTCTCTCTCTGATTTAAATCTGTTCCTGATAGGAAAGTTTTTTCCCATCGAATCTGGTGATTTGTATTCATGGCATGACCTGATTTTGAAAACATGGCCTTATACTTAGCCCTCAAACCCACAATATGGCTACTCTACCTTTGACTGGTCAAATGGATCCTTGGTCTACAGCTTATCCACCCACATTGGAACACACATTCACCACCTATCACACCACCACCACTTCTTATAGTATGGTGTTATAAAAACCTTAGCAAACAGTAGAATCTTATGCTCAAAATATATATTAACCTCTCCACTGAAATCTGTTACATTTGGGGACACATTTTTAGCCAGTGTCTTCCTCCTTAACAACATCAACAGAGCTCTTTACCCAACCCAATTCTCCCCCCTAAAATCCAGAACACAAATTCATAAAAACAAACACATAAAATCTAGAGCACATGGGTGTGGATGTCAGATTGGTCAACTGGATTCAGGATTGGCTGTCTGATAGGTATCAGAGAGTTGTGTATGGTGGAACAGTTTCAAGGAGACAGAGGGTTCCAAGTGGGGTCCCACAGGGCTCAGTACTAGGACCTATATTGTTTAACCTTTATATCAATGACATTGCCAGTGGATTGCAAGGGGATATTCAGTTGTTTGTGGATGATGCGAAGCTGGGAAGAATTATTAGTAGTAATAGTGCAGATGTGGTAGCCCTGCAAGAGGATTTGAATAAGCTAGATAGATGGGCAAATGAATGGGGGTCAGTTTAATGCAGCAAAATGTAAGGTCTTGAGGTTTGGGAAACATCGATGGGATGCTGCATACTCTATGAGAGGAGTTATACTGGAGGAAGTTGGGGAGACAAGAGATCTGGGGTTGATGATTGATAGAAACCTGAAGTTTAGGGGACATATTGCAAAGGTGGTGAAGGTAACAGAGGATTGCTGCAATTATGAGAAGGACACTGACCTGCAGAGATAAGAGGGTTATCATTCCGTTGTATAAGTCTCTGATCAGACCACACTTAGATTATTGTTCTCAGATTTGGTCTCCAGGATTTGAAGGGGATAAATTAACTGTGGAAAGGATACAAAGACGGATGACAAAGATGGTTTCAGGACTGTACAAGGATAGTTATGAGAATCGGCTGAGGGAATGTGGACTGCAGAGTTTGGCAGATAGAAGAAGGAGAGGTGATATGATTGAGACTTTTAAACTGTTGAGAGGTGGTTACAGGGTTGACACTGGGAGTTCTTTCACTTGGTTGAACAGCGGGAAGGAGTGATGACACGAGGCCATCCCTGGAAGTTACAAAAGGAAACTGTGAGCAAGAGGGTGAGGAGTGGTTTCTTTGCATGGAGCATGGTTGAGCCATGGAATGCATTGCCTGAGGGAGTGGTGAGGGCGAGAACGGTCAATGAGTTTAAGGAGTGGTATGATAGACTTTGTGTTTCTTAGTGGGGGGACCTCCCCTTGATGAGTCTTGACAGACTTTATGTTCTTAGGAAGGACCTCCCACGATGAGTCTTTTGACTCCATGGAGGCCAGAATAATAATAATAAAATTCCATTGACATCCCCTACACCTCAGAAAAAATTGCATGCATTCTTAAAAAGTATAAGATACAGACCTCCTTAGGCCTTACCAAAAATTAGCTATCATTATCTGCTCACCTAAAGATATTTCGCACCATCTGGACCATTGTGGGATCTACAGTATCCTTTGCACCTGCAAGTTTAAATACCTTTGGACAAATAGGAAAAACTGGCAGCATTCATCTAAAAGAACATAGAAAAATGTCTTTTACCTACATTACAGTTGTTCCAGAAGTGGTGGCAAATTATACCATGGATACAGATCACCGGATCCAATGGGGGAAACCTCCTTCCTATACTGAATTAGATTTAAATCAGAGAAACTATCTCTGGAATCTGCCACAACATTACAACACTACCTGAACTTAAAACAAATTCAGCTGCATCGCATAGCCAAAAATCTGGGAAACCATCATTTTGAGATCTTTAGTAAGTGTCCATCACTACACCCATAGAAGCTGCCAATCAAGACTCTAAGAGCCCAACTTTTTACTTAGTCTGTTTTTCTTCCTGCTAGATGCCTCCATGCACATGCTCAATATATTACGTTGTGCCCATGAAGATGCCATGCTGACAAAGGCAAAATTATTGGCTTATTAATCTAATTATCTAATAAATTATTGCTTAATTGCTTAATTATTGCTTAGCTTTAGATGTCTGTTTTTCCATTAACATCAATATGAGAAGATGCTGACTGGTCTATGCAATGCTCCCTATGGCAAAGGTTGAATGTTTGTAGATTTTAATGCTTGATTGACAGGAAGGAAAAGAGGAGTAAAATAGAAGCTGAAGTTACTAAAGAGATTTTGTACCCTTTATCTATTCTTATGATAAGAGGTAAAACCCTTTATAGATATAAAGGGTTTTACCATTGGAAATTGTGAAAGAGAGTGGTTGATGAGGCTATAGGATTTGGTTTTTTGTATAAAGAGTGATGAATCATTAAATAAGTTTAAGATATGTTGATGCCTGGATAATAATAAAAAATTTATTTTCTGTTTTTATTTTCTTAAAACTTTGAGCATTATTTTTTAAATCATATTCACAGATAAACTGAGAAATACAGACTGATGTAAAGTTCATAAACAGCTGCTTTAATAAATGAAGAACGATACTGTTGAGCTAAAAATGTTAGCTCAACAGTAATAGTCTTCATTTGTTAAAGTTGATAATTCACTCTTACCTTCAACTACTTTGGACTTTCAGATTTCATAATAAATATCAACCAAACCATTCTCCAGATGTTGCTAATTAATTCAGGCCAGCAGAGTCCAATGAAATAAACCACATCAACATTTAGTACCAAATTATAATGTGATGAATTTTAGATACATCATGTAGAACTCCACTGAAGTATTGCAGGATTGTTCTATTAGACCAACCAATAATGTAATTGCAAAATCAAGTTAAAATAACAGCATGACTTCTATATTTACAGTTAATAGAATGTATTGTTTTTTCAAAGATCTTTTCAGGCTTACTCTAAATTTAGAAATACTATTTTGAAGAGTTAATCATACAAAGCACTTATATACATATAACACACTATGAAATGAAATAAGTATTAGAACAACCATATTTCAGAAACCTAAATTTCACGCACTTCAATGAGAACCCTTGGCTCTTCTTTTGCCTTGATCACACTTTCCATCCATCTAGGAATGCTTTCCACTAGTTTGCAACAGTGGCTCAGATATTTTGGACCATTCTTCCTTTAATATGTGTGTAGTATTGTGGCCTCCCTTGATGAGTCCCTGACTTCCTGGAGGTCTTTCTTAATAATAATATGATCAGCACTTCATGTACTATGTTGGGTACACTAGTCTGACCTGCTCTTGATGCTCCAATTTGTTTTACAGGTGTTTGATTTGAAAAAAAAAAAAAAAAAATTGATTGCCTATGGAGCTCATTCACAACTCAAAGTTGAGATTATAACTTTTCAAATAATTTCTTTCAAACTATAGTGTAGCAGTACCATGCAGAATGACATGGTACATAGTCATGTTAAAAGAGACATGGTTCTGTTTCAGAGTGTAGGATGTGCTGCATTATTGAGATGTTACATTAATCTCGATGTTTGTCTTCAGCCTTCCAGGCACCTAAAGAGTGGTTCATATGTGAGAAAGAACTTCAGACTACCATACTTCTACCATCACGCATGTTTCATGTCTACACAAGCCCATCAACTAAGAAAAGAGGGTAATGTGATTGTTTTATTCTATATCATGGACTTCAAATTCTTTTTACACCATTTACAGTGGTCTAAAAAGAATTTAAAAATATGCCAGTGTAATCCATGTTGTTGATTGCTATGGTGTGTGTATTGCTTTTTGCAATACACATAATACAGCATAATAACAACACTAAACTTCAAGATTGAACAAGAACAGCAAACCAAAAGAACGTGGAACCTCAGAAAAGCCGACTGGGCAAGGTTTACTCAAACCTTGGAGAGCCTCTGTCATGATGAACCTGTCTCTGGAAACCTCGACAGAAAATTACAAATCCTTACTTCACACATCAGTAAAGCTGCCAAAGCAACAATACCAAGAGGCCAGCGGAAAAACACCTGGATACCATACTGGAAAGATCACAATATTGATTCAATGATTACAGAAAGAGACAATATCAATGAACAATTCAGAATTAATAAAACTGATGATTACAGAAAGAAATTAATGGACATAACACACAAAATAGAGCAGGAAATTTGGAAGTGCAAACAAGAGAAATGGGCGGAACTTTGCAGTAACCTGGATCCAAGAAAAGACAGCCAACACTGGAACATTATTAGAATCCTAGACAATATCAAAAAAGAGAACCGACAGAAAACAAACTTCATCATAAATGCTGGGAAACAAGCTATTACAAAATCAAGAAATTGCAAACACACTGGCAAAAACCTATTCAAACAACTCCAAACTTCAGTATAACAGAGAGGACAAGCCCCTCAATAAACTCACAAGTAAAATGCTAAAACAAGCAAGAACATACCAAACTAATGACATCTTCTCCGAAGAATTTACACTAAGTGAACTAAATTCATCAATCGAGAAAACTGCACCTAATAAATCCCCTGGTAATGATCTTATCTTTGGTCATATGGTCAAACACCTTGGCAAAAATGCCAAAGAACAACTTCTGGACATTCTCAATACTTCTTGGCGAACAGGCAAACTTCCAAAAGAATGGAAAAAATCAGTTATTGTACCCATCCTGAAACCTGACAAAAATGCTGCAGAATGTCAAAGTTACAGACCTATCGCATTAACTAGCATACTTTGTAAAATTACTGAAAGAATCATACACTCCAGGCTTATGCACTGGCTGACAAAAAATAAGAAAATCAACTACTACCAAACTGCTTATAGAACTCGTCATTCGACAACAGATCAATTATTCCATTTCTGCCAAACAATAATAGACTCATTTCAGGAAAAACCAACAAAAAAGACAACTGCCATATTCCTTGATATGACTGCTGCTTTCGATCGTGTTTGGATCAAAAAATTAATACAAACAATACATGATATTGGAATTAGAGGAAACGCCTTAATCTGGATTGCTGATTTCATCAGAGGAAGAAAGATCAAAGTCAGAATCAATGCAGCAATATCAAAAGAGCAGAGAACCTGGGCTGGTGTTCCCCAGGGCTCAGTACTCAGTCCCTTACTATTCCTTCTATATGTCAATAATATTCATCCCTACCTTACAGAAGACACAAAAGTAACTTGCTATGCAGATGATATAGCCATCTGGCACACTAGTGCTAAAATCAAAGAATCAGAGGAAATTCTAAACAAATCCATGAGGGGATTAGAAAAATGGGCAGACGAACTCAAACTCAAAATCAACCCAGACAAAACAAAACTAAGTACATTTAGTACAGACAGGAAAAATAGACATTCCTACAATCCCAAAGTCATGATCAATAACGAGCTAATTGAAAAAGTCACAAATCCAAAATACCTTGGTATTACGCTTGATCAGGAATTACGTTTTGCACAACACATCTCTAACACTTCCAACAGAGCTCTAAAAAAATTAAATATACTGAAAAGGCTTTGTGGAACAAATTGGGGCGCAAAGCCAAAAATCCTCAAAACTACTTACACTACACTAATAAGGCCAATAATGGAATATGCAGCACCTATCTGGTCACCCTCGGCCTCATCGGTAAAGAAAAAACTCGACAAAATACAAGCAAAAGCATCCAAGATTATCATTGGTGCAGTCTCATCCACTAACAACATCAGAGCCCAACAGGAATGTGGGCTTGACCTGCTGGAGGACAGACGAAAATTTGCCACCATAAAATTCATAAATAATATCAGAAGCTACCAAAGTGATCATATCTCCCTAAAAACTTATGAACATTGGAACCAAATTTGCAGACTTCACAGATCATCAACTTTACAATATGATGACACTATCAGGAAAGAAATAGGTCTTGATCAGCTAAATGTCCACATAAACAAAGAACCTCTATTTTCCAGTTCTTTACCTTCAAATACTTCCATAAATCTAAACCTTACCAAACTCTGTACAAAAAAAGAACCAAAAGAAATGCTTAAAGAAAAAGGCCTAAATACCATCAACCTTCTTTCATCCTCCAAACAGGTTACTTGTTATACCGATGGATCATCAGACACCAATATGATTAATGGAGGCGCTGGTGTTCTCCTTCTACTCCCGAAAGGTGAAAAACTTTCAATAAAAGTTGGATCTGGGAGAATCGCTTCCACTTTTACCAGCGAACTCTACGCAATAAATAAAGCACTAGAAGCCTACTTAAATCTATCATCATCTCAACAATCTGAAGGAATTATAATTTACAGTGACTCAAGATCAGCTATGGAGGCAATCAAAAATGGCAATACCAAGCTCACACAAGACATCCATAAACTCTTAAATCATCTAAAGTGTTTAGGAAAAAGTTGCATTTTACAATGGATTCCTGCTCATGTAGGCATTGATCACAACGAAGCAGCTGATAAATTAGCAAAAGAGGCCAGAGAACTCAACCAAGAAACTCATATGATAACTCTTGCTGATGCCAATGCACTAGCAAAAGCTAAACTAATTCCATTGAAATCAGTGATACAACATCAAATTCCCGAGATCAATGCTGACAGAAGGACCTCCACCACGATAGCAAGACTATGAACACGACATTATAGAGGAATGAAGATCAATACAGATGATACGAGAACATATAGAAACTGCAACAACTGCCCTAATACTGAACTGACACCCACTCACATCTTTACCTGTCCAGCAATTACAGCAGCCTTGCAAGAAATAGATCCTAATCCTGAACAACAGCTCTATACAAATAAAATCACAGACATAGCCAAAGCAGTACAAAGAGCACACGGAAACATCTCAGACTCTTCAAAGGACAAGAGAACAACAACAACATTGCTTTTTGCAGCTGCCTCTCTGCAGATATATATAGAGAGTGGCCACCTCTTTTTGTAGTGTCCTACACCTAATCTGATGCCTGCAGTTTTTTTGAACTTGTGGTCGAAAAACATTTCCGTATTGTACTACTGAGATTTCCTTATTTCTTTTCTGTAGTTTTCTGTGCTTTCTTTGTTTCCCAATGGTTCCTTGGATCTTCCATTAGCTGGTAACGTCTCTATTTAATTTTATCAACAACATGTATGGATAGATCACCAATGAGGCATCCTAATGGTATCTTAATGAAAAAAGGAGCATAGTTGACAGAAAAATAGCATAAGTTTTTAGCATTTACAAGGATAATTAATTTTCTTGACAGCATCATTGCATTATCAAAATGGACCTATATCAATAATTAGCATGCTTGTTTCTTTTGTTTAAAACCTAAACTATTAAACAAAAAAGAATGTGGAAAATGCACAATAGAAATCGAATATAGATGATTTATAAGCTTTTTAATATCGAATTATTATTACTTGGGCAGCATCTATATGAAATCTAATGACTCTCATAATGGGAGGTCCACATTAACCATTATTTAAACAGTACATCTCATACTTCTTGACTTCATTCACTGACACGGCACTTGCTCTCCCAAACAAGAAACTGTCTTTGCCAACCATGCTGTTATGCAATTCTAACATGAAAATAATATATGAAATAAATGTAAAATTTCTTCTTCTGAACCAATCTTGTAAAATCTCTTTTAGTAACTTAAATGTGTCTTTCATATCTACACTTTTTCTGTCTTTCAATTAAACTTAATAACCCACAATCCTTCAGGCTATCCTCATAGTGAGCATTCAGTAGACCTGTCACCAATGTTACTTCTAAGTTGCATGCATGTGCATTTGCACACATACGAATCAAAAAAGAGAATGCAGGAATATTTTTGCTTTTAGAATTCCTAATTTACAGTTAATAATTTTTGAATATACTATAAAAACAAATTATATGATAAATCGTACTTGTCACTTATTTTATTTAGTAATTTTTCCAGTGTCTCCACTTGAACATTGAAACAATAGTGATAAATAAACATAGATTTTCCTATTCTAGAACTTTTAACATAATTTGTTTATAAACTGTCTATGTACAGTATTTAAGTAGCTGAAGTAAACATTTAGGTTGCTCTTATAGAAATATTTAGCATACAACATGCAAGATCTTTTAACAAAGACATTGTCACCAATTTTCATTATCATCAGTGGTTCTAACAGCCATTTTAAGTGCTCATGACCTTTTCCCTCTTTTACTTTGTGGTGTCGAGGGTTAGTTAATCATTGGACCTCAAACCGTTCACAGGATAACGTGGTCAGCCCTATGTCCGTAATGTTGGGTTCTCAAGGCTGGTTTGCCTGCTTTGCAGGATGAAAAGCCCCAGGATAAACTGAGGAGAATGCCCTACTGGTCATGCCCAAGGCCAGCTAACTTGGCTATGGCTAAGGTGGAAGATCCTTCAGCTCCTCACAACACCTACTGGAATCGATCCTAGGACACTCCTTCCCCAGGCATATGATTGCAAAGCACACAGCCACTAGGCTAACTGCGTGGACTGAAAGAACTTTTTACTTTCTCTAATTTCCTCTTGAAATATGATTTTGTCTATTCTTATCATGCTGATAAGAATCACTTGCAGGTCACTTCTCTTCATAATACTCTTCACACCATTTCTTTCTCATCAGTTCTTGCTTGACTCCTCAGTGATATATTCTCCTCCTGATCCTAGGTATATTGCTTGATACTGCTTCTTTCAAGTGCTCTTTGACCACCTTCCATGCACTGCTGGCATTGTTCCCTTTCAGATTCTTGTTATGGTCCTGCTTCATTATGCCTAATAAATAAACCCTTGAGTACATGTGGAAGTAACTCAGCTTGTTTCCACATGTACTCTTTCTTAATGGAAATTTTACACGTGGCATCTCCCAGTTGAATGTTGCATGATCATTCTCCCCAATCAGAATCAATGTAGCTACATTGGTTATTGACAATTCTCTTGATGCTCTTACTAGATCCAGCACTCTCAAACCTCGAGTCTCCTTTTTTACCTGCTGTGTTTTAGGCAATATTCTTAGTATCTATATAAATTCCATTTACTTAATCCATGTGTCCTTTCAGTCTATGTTGTGTATAATAATTACTTGCCCAGTGCTTGTTCTAATTTGCTGATATATGATGTCTGCATTCTGCTTTTTACTCCCTGCCTATATCAGCAGCTCACTGTGTTTTGTCTTTTTTGCCTCTATCTCATACAGATATTCTCAGATGTACTTCCTTTGTTTAACCTGTGTTTTAGTGGTTAAACAATCTTCAGTTGTGAAATTCTTCTCATCTGTGAAGAGGATATCTTTGTCTGTTGTTCACATATTGCTAGAGAAGTGCATTTGATTTTAACATTCTCTGTCGTATAAGTTGTGGTGTTAGGAAGTGTCCAGTAGAACGATGATAGGCTTTCACACCCAGGTTATCAGTTAGCAGCATGACATTGTTTTCTGTGAAATGTTCATCTCTCGCGACATCACTTTCTGCGTTCTCACAGAATTATAGTAGAGGTGTGCCTTCACAGCTCTCACAAGCTCTTGCATCCTTATGCAGTGTGATCGACCCATTCTTTGGCAGTCAGATATGTCTTCTGTATTGTTATAATAGTTAATAGTCCAATACACAAGCATCCTACTGATCCTGGGTGTTTTTAGCTTGTTGAAAATAACAGGTGGCTGCATTCCAACCTTGTGATGTGCTATTACAGCTACATAGTTCTCATAATCTCTTCACTGCATGTTAACCCATACAGCTAGACAGCTCTCTCTCTCTACTGATAAACACATGAATGTTGACTGCACACAGCACCACTGATGTAACTGACTTGTGGAACCGTGGTGGCATGTGGAAGTTGTAACCTGTGTATGTTTTGAACTAGCTTTTAAACTCCAGTCCACTCTCCATCTCCTGTTAGATAAACTCATTAGATTACAAACAACTGTCTGATTATTGTAATGCAGTTCCTCCACCGTTTTCTGAATATGCTTGATTTTCTTGACATCCATTAAAAACTTTTGCATGTAAAGTTGGGAGCCATAATCCAACATTGGTCTAACCAACCTATAAATGGTATCATACCTTCCTTTTTTTTTTTTTTATCTGGAGCTTTACTAGTTGTCTTACCAATATAATTTCTGAAAGAAAATTCCTTATCAACCAAAATACCCAAATCTTTATATTTCACTGTTTCTAAGCCACTCCATTTCAACATGAATTTCTTTATGTTGAAATCCAGGCTCTTTATCCCACGATTAATCAACTGGTCACAGCATTGTTTGCAATTAACAGACTTAATATACTGGCCTTTGTAGTCGTAATTGCATAATTCCAACAGCAATAACTATTCAACTTATATTCATCTGATATCTTTTACTGAATCACATATTATGTTTCTTGACATTAAATTTTAAACTCCACTTCTCTCTCTCCACTTAAAAAAATGTTAGGCTGTTATCTTGGACTATTTATTTCTTGTGACTTAATTGTAATAATTGATCCTCTGAATTATATTGAATATAATTCGTAATTGTTTCTTTACTTTGTAACACCAGTCTAAGACTTACAGTCTATAATTCTCTACTTTGTGATGAACCACTCTTACGAAGTGGAATAACCCTTGCAAATTTCCATTCAGAATAGTAGACATTGATCATAGTGGATTTTGAAGGTTCTAGCAGTTGGGTGCTACAGGGTTTGTCATATGAAAAGGAGGAATGGAATATACTGTCACTTGTGAAGTTATGAATAGGATTTGAAGTCTGCGAGAACAGATCATTTACAGTATGGCAAAAAAAAAAAAAAAAAAAAAAACAGTAATGCTGAATAACTACAGCAATATATGTCATGGAGTAAATCTATGTTGAAGTTCAGTAGTTATTTTTTGTTTATTTTATTTTATTATTTTTTTTTTTTTTGCACCATACCATATATACAGGAAGAAGAGAGTAAAAGTATACCAAACATTGGATAGTTGTGGGCATTTTTTTCCCCCCTTGGTTGTAAATTAAACTTGCCAAGGAATTATACTGTTTAATCTTTTATGCAAGTGTAAACAAATAAAGTTTACACGTTAAGTATCTTCACGATTAGGCTACTTCATGTCACTTACCTTAGTATCCCATAATGCAGTGCACACTTCATTTTGGCTATGCATTATGGAAAATTATGCTTTGAAATGTGAAGCATGACCATGTGAGTTTTTCTAAATTTTTCCATGGCTTGAATCCGGAGATGGGTTGTGAAGACTAGAACAGCTGTGAATCCAGGCAGAATGCATATTGCTGGTCACTGTTTAAGTTGTTTGTCTCCAGGTGGTGCTGAAGTTGGCTCTTGATGACATTTTCCTTAATTTTTGAGAGAACAGAAGTGAAAACAATTCAATGGTATTTTTGCTGACTGATTTTTGTTACCTTTCTTTGGAATGGGTGGATGTGGGCTGTATAGTGAGCAGTTCTGTAAAGTGGACGAGAGGGGGGGGGCTTTCTCTTGGTTATTAGTGCAGGAATTGTCCTTTGGGTGAGGTGGCTATGGTGCCATCTGGATGCAAGACCCTTGGAAAAGGACAAGAAAGCCAAATCCCACATTCTCCAATTTATGTAACAGACTTCCATACTGTATTGTTAATAGAAAGAGAATTTATTATATTTAGAGATGGTTATATAGAGGATATTTATATAATATTTATCCTACCGGCTGTGACATTGTTTAAATATAGGATTTTTAATTATTTAATATTATCCTGTCTATAGAGATGATCTCTGTTCAACAATTTTTTTTAAATTTATTTCCGCGTGTACCTATATATGCACAAGGGTTTACTCCGATTGGTTCAATGACCTCTTTTTTACTATTCCTTTCAGAATCCAAATAAATCACTGACTCAAGACCAAAATACAAAATAAACACATTTAATATAACAAAAACAATATATATATATATATATACACTTCAAACAAATATTACATAACTAACTACAAATCAATTGGATCCAAGGCCTTTTAAAAATAAACTTACACTTAAGACTAGACTAAACGCTTTGTTTTCACAATAACAAAATGTTCACAGCCAGTTTCTCTCTCTGTCAAGGCCCTTTTCCGAAGGTATATGACTTTATTCATTTTCACAGGATCCTTTTGCTTCACTCATGTAGCACACATTTAATTCTTCCTGACTCAATTCTGTCTCTTTTTAGTAGAAATAATAGTTAGATCCGGAGTTCTTAAGACAGATGAAACTTCCCAATGAGCGCTTCCACAACATTCCTTTAGAACGTAAATAGCAATTTCTTCTTTTGTTCACTAATGTTTATTGACAGTCTTAACTCTTCCACTTTAAAAGAATTCACAGTTATACGATTTCCTTTTTGGAACCTACTGTAAATCTTCCAATTAGCGCTTCCTCCAATATTCCTTTTAAAACGCCTATAGCAATATTTCCCTTTTATTTATCGCTACTTATTCCACTTTGAAACTTAATAGTTACATGATTCTCTTTTTGGAATATACAGTACTATTAATTTTCTTCCGACTGTCACATAAAAATAAAAAAACTCAGTTTCCTCCGAATCTAAATCTGCCGGCCCGTGTTCTAATTTTCTTCCGAATGCTATCCTTGTTTACTCTCCCGTTGCTATGATACCGAACTTGTCAGTTGTCAATCACACATCAGACTTCTTGGTGAGCATGCACACTCCTTGAAAATGGCCAGCGAGAAACGAAATACAATGACTGACACGGTGTCTCTGTTAGCGACAAGAGAATGTCTCCATTAAACAGAACTTTTGATAATTTTAAACTACAATAAAATTCCTGTAAGTAATATAAATATCAAATCCAGTAAGTATATACATTTTTTAAACACTTTACATATCACTTTGACAAAACAATTTCAATAACGGGCACATCGCAAGTGCCGACAATGCGTGTTATGAAACTAAAACTAATAAACATACTAACATAAATAATACGTAAAAATATTCAGAATTTTAAATTATGATTATTTTTACAGTATCCTATTAAAAGTTTTAGCAAAGTACAAAGTATCATTTCAGATCACAGTGTCTCTTTCAACCTATTTCTGTATGCATGCACTTACCAACTTTTCCAAAAAGTTCACCACTCCACATATGGATACGTCAACTTTACACCACTATTGTATGATGGGACTGCTATATACATTTTTTTCACACCTGTGGAGTTTTGCACCCTTTTCATTCATAGAAAGAGAATTTGACCATATAAGAAATGAAGACATCAGAAAATAACTAGATATTTATAACATATATGAAAATACCAATAAAAATAGAGAGAAATGGAAAGATATTGATTACCAAAAGAAGTGAATAGATTTAAGCCAAAGGGAAAGAGTGAGAGAGGAAGACCAATGGCAAGATGGAAAGACCAGTGAAGCCAGAACAGTCAAAGCCTAATCCTTGAAGAGAGAAGAAAAAAAGCAAGATAATTCATTACAGTGATGTTTGCTATAGTGAGAGTCAACTGTATTTGATCTGGAGGAGAGATTTTGATTTTTGGTTGCTAGAACAAATCAGGAAAAAATAAGCTTATTTTCGTATAAGTTGCAATTAATGGAGGGGGAAAAAAAATCATAATTTTATGTTTTTATGTGACTCCTATCCATTCAAAATTATAAACCTCTAGTACTTGGTACTATGGAGGTAAAGGGGGGGGGGCTAAAGATTTTTTTTTAATTTTTAATGTGTGTATAGGATATTATAATATCCTATATTATAAAGAGTGTGTATAGGATATTATAATAGTACTATATGAAAAAGTTACACCATTATGAATTTCCAATAATAATTTTCCTCTAACTAATCTGTCATCTGCAAAGACTCCAATATTAAGAGATCTTACATTTCTGTCTTCAAACATACTTTTTACTATATCAATCAATTTAGATTGTGGTCTTCCTCTGTATCTCTTTCTTGCCAACCTGACAAAGAACACTTGCATTGCTAATCTTTCCTCTGCTATTCTGTTTAAGTGACCATACCATCTGAGATTAACTCTGCTCACAATGGCAAATTCTTTCCTAATACCCTCTTTTGTAATATGATACTGCCATTTATGTATATGTTCACTATCAAGTATTTTAGTTCTAACCCAGCTTCAGATCCTTAAGTTAAAATTGATTTGAACACTCACCAACTCACAGTTGGTGTTTTGATTGATTTCTTTCTCATTTCATATAAATTTATGCAGCTGATTTCCTACTAATTCTGTTATCTCTTTCCATATTTAATTTACCACTTTCACAAAAAAAGTGCCTAAATAGCTGAAATGTTTTACTTTTTCTATAGGTTCTCCATTCAGGATATAGATGTTTTCCCATGTTTCTGATTATTTTCTTTGTCTTTTTATTGCTGATTTTCATAACAAATTTGCTACAGCAAATTTCAGTTTAGTCAGGGAATCTTGCAGACTTGTACTGAATTTATTCAGAATTATAACATCATCTGCATCAAGTAAAGAGATAAGATTAACATTTCCATCTTTCATATCAGATTTAATACCACTTTCCTTCATAATGTGATACATACAGATAATGAATAACAGTGGAGATAATATGCACCCTTGTCACAGACCTTATTTAACATCAAATCATCTTATTCTACATCCTTCAATTCTAACTGCTGACTAACAGCTTAAATAGAGACTGTATTTCTTGATATATAATGTCCCATTGGCTGTAGCATTTTGGATAGCTTTCATCTTTGGCACCTTGTCATATGCCTTTTCCAGATCTACAAAACTTAAATGCAACTTATTTTATTCTTATTATTATTTCCCAAGACTTCAATATAGTCAAACTCATCTGGGAGGTCCTTTCATCACACACACATCTCATCATACCGTGTCTTAAACACACTCAAACTCCTTGCAGACACCACACTCTCAGGCAAGGCATTCCAATCATTCACAACTCTGCACGAAAAAAACCTGCCTCTCACTCCCCTACTCACACCCTCTTTATACAGTTTCCAGGGATGACCTCTGGTTCTCCCCTGATCTGCCACTATTCTCTGTAGAACTTCTCCACCATTGATCTTATAACAACCCCTTACCAACTTGTAGGTCTCTATCATATCTCCCCTCTTCCTTCTCTCCACTAGACTCTGCAAATTACATCTTCTCAATCTTTCCTCATACTCAACATTCCAGAGGTCAGAAACTACCTTAGTCAGTTGCTTTTGGACTCTTTCCAACATCTCTTCATCCTTCTGAAAACCCGGTGACCAAATCTGGGGACAGTAGTCCATGTGCGGCCTAATCAAAGCCTTATACAATGGAACAAGAATCTCCCTATTTCTATACGAGTGTCCTCCGCATCATTCCCATAAGTCTTTGTGTTGTCTTCACAATTTTGGTGATGTGTCTCCTAAATTTTAGATCCTTATTGACTATCACCCCCTGATCTCTTATTTCCTCTACCTCCAACAATATATTTTCACCAAGCATAAATTCTGCATCCCATCTTTGTTTTCCAAATTTTAAAACCTTACATTTTGCAACATTGAACTCACATCCCCATTTGCTTGCCCAATCACTCAATTTATTCAAGTCTTCTTGCAAGGCCACATCATCTTCACTACTCTTTATGATTCGTCCCAACTTTGCATCATCTGCAAACAACTGAATATCTCCATCCAAATCTTTGCCAATATCATTAATATACAAATTAAATAGTAATGGCCCTAAAACAGACCCTAAATCAAAGGCATAATGCCCAGATTTCTCAACTATTTATCTTAAAGTGAAAATCTCTGACAACCTCTATTTGGGCTGAATCCATGCTTCTCTTCCATAATTTTTCTTAGTACCCACTTTTATAGATGGGTATTATGAGAGCTCTACTTCAATCATCTGGAATTCATTCATCTGTTGAGGCCTTTTGAGTTATGTAGTGCAGCCACTGTAAAATCTGTATACTGCCATACTTTAGCATTTCTGGTTCGGTATCATCTACTCCAGCTCCCTTTCCACATTTCAGGTTTTTGATGACTTTCTCCACTTCAGGAATTGATGTCTTTTTGATTGCATTTCTGTAGGCATTTTCTATCACTGTGCTGACACTGCTTGTTTCATTTAGGAGTCTTTAAAAGTAATTACTCCAGACATCTAGAATATCCTTATCTTCAGTTTTCATGTTGCCTTTATCAACTCTGATTGTTTTTACAGTACTCTTTCTTTTATTTCTATACTTTTTAAATAACTTCAGAATATTTTCCCACCTACCTGATATTTGTTTTTTATGTTCTTTCCAGAGTATTCCCATGACTTTTGTTAGCCCTTTACACAGTTCTTTACTGTCTTACATTTTTCTCTGTATTCTTTAAGAGCACAAGTTGACTTACTTGCCAGGAACTTTGGATATGCTTTTTTCTTTTCCTCGACTGCCTCTTTAACTTCCGAGTCTGCTATGGAGTTCTGATTTTTCTACCCTTAGAGACAATCTCACACATGCTTTTCTGGCTGAATCAGTGTTTTCTTTTGGGTTTGCCACTGAATCTATAAGGGTTGGTTATTTATTTATTTTTTTTCCAAACTCTTTCATTTCTTTTTGAATGACGTTTGTGAGTTTGAATCTATAGTTCACCTACTAGAAAATTAATACAGACATAGAAATGTGTTGGAAAAATTTAGATAAAGGGGCAAAACTAATGACATTGATAAGTATCTACTGAATTCAGGACATGGACTATTCATCATTAACACCATGAACCAGTGTAATTATGTACACAATTTACATGGAGAAAAGATATAAGGAATAACAAAAAGTCTCATTGATTATGTTATTATGGTGAACCAGTGTAAATATGTACACAATTTACATGGAGAAAAGATATATATAAGGAATAACAAAAAGTCTCATTGATTATGTTATTATGGATAACGATATCTTCATTCTAGTTCAGGATATAAGAGTCCTAAACTTTCATGGAGTTCAGTTCTAGCATGAAATATCAAGTGGTAGTGACCACTTGATTCTTCAAATTCTTCCATGGCCTGTGTTCAAAGGTGGTAAGGTTATCAAGACGGTCTGCAATAGAATGATCACTGGTATGGATTGTACCAGCGATCATTAATTAACTGATGGATATCCAAGTAGTGCAGACACTAGGTGTTGTTGACCTTCTCCATCACTTTTGAGAGTATTCAGATGATGGCAATAGAAACATAGTTTGGTGGTTGCCTTTTAACTCCCTTTTTTCAGAACATGATGGATAAAGCTTGTTTCCCTGTTGTTGGATGGATGCCAGATGAACAGGACAACTTGTAAAGGTGATACAGGAATTTATTTTGGTTATTTGGAGCATGCTACTACCATAGCTCATGCACATAGTTCACAGAAAATTCACTGCCAATGATTCATTGCAGCATGGATAATTTATTGTGAGGAAAATTCATCGCAGGAAATAGCCTTTGTGCAAAAAATCCACGAAAATGTTATTCACTAAAAAATTGAAATATATTGTATTAATACAATGAGATTGTATTAAAACTGCAAGGGCGCTAGATATTGATAGTGCATGGGAGGTGGTTAAGGAATGTTTGCAGAAGGCAATGCCTGACTGTATACCTAAAGTCCGAATAGTAAATCAAGTAGGGTTAAATCGATGAATAACACCATTCAGCTTGAGCTGCTAAAAAAGAAAACTGTGGAGAGAATTTAAGGAGAAAGGTGACCTGCAGGCACATGAACGGTATAAAGCACAGGCCAGAAGGGTAACGAGTGTGGTAAGGAAAAGCAAAAGCAGATTATGAAAGAAGATTAGCCATGCAGGCTAAAGAGAATCCCAACCAATTTTTTTGATACGTAGCAAATAAAAGAAAAAATGTATACAGCAGAATGATTTTAAAGAATACCGATGGTAGGGAGGTAACCAAATCAATTGATATAGTGGAATTACTGAGTGAGCACTTTGCAAGAGTATATTATCCAGGTGGTGACATTGCAGGAATGAAAGAACCAACAGCTTATAAGGGTATGGTATGGTGGTGAATGAAGTGGAGGTGAATAGTCTATTACAAAACCTCAATGTCAATACATCTCTGGGATTGGATGGTATACCAACTCGTGTCATACGTAAAGCGGCTAAAGAATTATCAGTGGCCTTGACCATTTTGTTTAATTTGAGTCTCGGGTCTGGGTTAGTCCTGAGGGGGTGGAAAGATGTGAAAATAGTTCTACCGCATAATGGAGGTTCCAAGACCTGTGTTGTAAATTACCGACCAATCACCATATCAGGAATCGTTGTCAAGGTCTTGGAGAAAATAGTCAAGAGGAGAATACAGGAATGGATAGATGAAAATGGGATACTGTATGGGGAACAGCATGGTATTGTGAAGGGTAGATCATGTCTCAGTAACTTGCTCGTGTTTTATAACACAGTGACTACTGAACTGGAAAAGGGTAATATGTTTACATTGATCCTACTGGACCTTGCTAATCAGTAAACTGCAGCATATGGGGATGGATATAGGGTTGGTGAGATGGATAAGAGAATGGTTGATGGAGAGATATCAGATAGTGGTTTATTCAGTAGTAGAGTCCAAAAGACAACCTGTGACTAGTGGTGTGCAGCAGGGTTCTGTTCTTGGACCACTGCTGTTTAATTTGTTCATTAACGATATAGGAAAGGATCTGAGAGGAACTGTTCATTTGTTTGTTGATGATGCAAAGTTGGGTAGAGCAATAGTGAATGCACAGGATGTCAAACTTTTCAAGAATGATTTGGATTGTTTGATCGATCTCAGTTTAATGTGGCAAAATGTAAGGTTATGCATTTTGGGGTGAAAAGATTAGCAGCAGTATACCACATTGGTGGAACTGTACTCCAGGAGATTGAAGAGGCCAGGGATTTGGGAGTGTTGGTGGATAGGGAGTTGAAGTTTAGAGGGCACATACAGGGTGTTCGGGATAAATTTGACAGTTTCGTAAGGAAAAAGAAAATCTTCTTTGTATCTATTAAATTTAATGAATTGACAAAAAAACATTACAGGCAGAGTTAATTACAATACTATCAACAAGATTTACTCAAAATAACCACCATTAGCATCGATCACAGCTTCAATTCTGCTTCGGAACCTCGAACAAGCTGATGCTACAGTCTCCCTGGGAAGGGCCGCAAAAACTGTTTTAATTTTATCCATTAACTGGGCTTTTGTATTACTGGAAGTGCGATTGGTGTCTTTTTCAACTGCGCCCCATACAAAATAATCCATGGGGTTAAGGTCTGGGGAGTTTGGAGGCCAAACATTTGGACTGGTGAAGTCGTAGAAATTTTCAGACAACCATTTTTGACTTTTCCCAGAGGTGTGGCAAGGGGCCGAATCCTGCTGCCATACATACATACGGCCTACCATTGGCTACCCTTGTTATCCAGGGCTTGACTACAGTTAGCAACTCCACGAACAAAGCCCGAATTCCAATGCCAGGGTTCTTCAACACCTGTTCCTGCAGATTTGCGAGGAATTCTGCTGTACGAACGCAATCAGATCGTCTGCTAGGGATCTTTCTTCTTGCTACATCCTCGTAGTCACCATTGCAAGTCTCTAGTTCATGCCTGATTGTTTTTACTGTATTCAGGGAGCATTGGGCAGCAGTCGTAATATCCTTATTTTGATGGCGGGCACGAATCATCATGATACAAGTTATTCTCTTCCATGATTCAGGTGGGTTCCAGCTATCCATCCTTTCTGACATCTTGTATGTGAATGAAGAAGGGTCCAAACTTTTAAATGAAGAGAAGTGTGTGTTAATACATGTAACTTACGGAAAAATATAATTAATTATAAATATGTCAAATTTATCCCGAACACCCTGTACTACTATTCTACTCCATATACTACGAAAAGTAGTATATGGAGTAGAATCTAGGAGAATGATGGTGACTAGTAGAATGTCTCAAGTAGAATTTCCCATTACTCTTCAATTTGTATATTGTGTGAATGATGTGGGGAATGATTTAAGGTTGGTAGGCTGTTCAGTTTTTTGCTGATTATTCAAAGCTGGTGAGGGCAATAGTTGATAATGGTCATCATCTTTTCAAGGATTTAGGCATAGAGTGGTCTATTCCAGCCTTAGAAGTCATTGTTGAATCTCTTAAGAGGACATCCTGGTTTTCTTCTTCCTAGTGGTTTATAATTTAACGCTTGTTTTGGTAATCTTTCTGTTTTCATTCTTTCAAAGTGTTCCATCCATTTATTTATGTTTATATTTTTTAGTTTTTTCTATTACTGATTCCTGGTTTAATTCTTTCATCATTTCTTCATTTCTTTTGTTTTTCTCATAAACTTCATTTCAGCTGTTATTAACTCATTAACATACAAAGACGTCTGTAGAAAGTATTTTACCTTGGATATAATAAATGTTAAAAATACCAAGCAATTTTAAACCTGGTTTTACTCCATTTCCCAAGTAAGCAAACAGACAAACAAGTCAAGTTTGCACCTACAAGTGTTGCAAGTCTAGCTGATCCTACAGGTAGTGCAAGACCAAGGCAACGCGTGGTAATGGTAGCATAAGCTCTGATCACTAATCTTAATATTTACCCTTAATGCCAAAACACATCTCCTAGAGGATATGCATGATGTTTTGTATTAAAGGCAAGGGGGCCACTACCCAGACCGGTTTCGACCTTTGAGGTGTATTTAAGTAAAGACCTCTCGCTAAAAATTAGGACGATCCCTAGACCACTCCATAGTGGCCGAAAGACCGTCCAACTCAGCGTTGTTCCACTCAGTGACAGGCTCACCCCATCACTGAGAAGAACTTCTCAGCATTGGCTCTACCCAGTGGCAGGCACATCCGACCACCAGCCAAAGCCATAATCTCAGCGGTGGCCCTACTCAGAGACAGGCAAAAACCTATCCCCAAGCAGAGCCTCTCAAATCCAGCCCCCATCAGTGGGAGCCAGGCTAGAAATACTAAGATTTTAGTAATACAGAGCTTACAAGTATTTTACCAGAACAAGTTACCATAAGGTAAACCTTATTAAATAAAAATCTCAGGAGGAGATATAAATGTAGAAAGTATTTTTACCTTGCGTATAATAAATGTTAAAAATACCAAGCAATTTTAAACCTGGTTTTATTCCATTTCCCAAGTAAGCAAACAGATAAACAAGTCAAGTTTGCACCTGCAAGTGTTGCAAGTCTAGCTGATCCTACAGGTAGTGCAAGACCAAGGAAACTCGTGGTAAAGGTGACATAAGCTCTGATCACTAATCGTAATATTTACCCTTAATGCCAAAACACATCTCCTAGAGGAGATGTATGATGTTTTGTATTAAAGGCAAGGGGCCACTACGCAGACCAGAAATACCATGGGTAGACATATTACTTACAATTGTATTAATGGAATTAACTCACGTAAAATATTCTTTATTAGTAGAATTTTCGCCTGAGTATTATTTTAACTTTGTACAAGTACAAAGGCTAATTAAGCAATAACTGACATATTCACAAGGCACCACCTAAGTAGCAAAAGTAAGATAACTAAAAACGGTCCTTAAATTTTCTAAACTTATTTTTAAAAAAAAAACTCTATATATATATATATATATGTGTGTGTGTGTGTGTATAACTATATATATATAATCTTTCCTAACTTACAAAAGTTAGGAAAGATTAGCTGATTTATAGAGTACTATCTCCCACAAAGGGGACAGACCGACCATCGGATCTGTTTAAGTTAGGGGAGCGAAGTAACATTGCACGTGTTTCTTTGTAAAGCCATTAAATGAGGAACCAACTTTTGTCTTGTTCCAATGAACTCTGTGTCTAGTGTTGATGGCATGCTCAGCAAGTCCAGACTGTTCAGGTTCAAGGTACTGAATATACGACTTGTGTTCTTCTAACTGGATAAGAGCAGATCTTCCTGTTTGTCCAAAATATAACCCACAAGAGCAGGGAATTTGGTAGACATCCAGGTAGCTGAGATATGGGAGTTTGTCCTTTGGAGACATGAGGAATGTGGAGATTTTCTGATGGGTCGAAAGGCAACACAAATGTCTTTATGTTAGTTAAAACTACTAAAGATTTATGTAAACTTTAGTGGTTTGAGCACTTCAGCTATGCGTTTGCTAATGCCTTGCACATAGGGGATAGTTATATGCATTATTTCTTCTGTATTTGAAGAGGATGCTGAAACACGACTGCCGGTAGGATCCGAAGTGAGGGCCTGTAAGTTGAATAGTCGCGGAGTGACATTTTTCTCTCATATTCTTTTCTGTTTTGTATAATTACAGCCTTCCCTTTGTCAGCTTTCATAATAATTAGGTTCTTATTTTTCAGCAATTTCAGTGCTTTTAGTTCAGAGCAAGATAGATTTGGCCAAGGAGGCTCGAAGAATTTCCTCTAGACAGTCAAATTATTTGAATTTGTAATAAAGTCCAGTTATTTTTCCTTCAAAAACCAGTAACAAATCGGAAGAACAGCAATGGGTAATCCTATATCTCCTGCTGTTGCCAACTTCTTCATGGAGCACTTCGAACAAGGTATTTTTGACAACATTTCACCTAGACCTAACCATTGGTTCAGATATGTGGATGACATTTTTGGCATGTGGAAAGGCACTTCTGAAGAATTACAACAGTTTCTCTCAAAAATAAATGCACTTCATCCAAGGATCCAGTTTACCCTAGAGGTAGAACTAAATAAGCAGTTAGCCTTACTAGATCTCTTAATTTGCCAACCAGATGGTAACTTAAAATTCACAGTCTATAGGAAATAGACTCATATAGGCCATTACATCCATGTGAAATCACATCACCATCCCAGTCAAAAGGCAGGTACTATAAAAACACTGGTTCATCGAGCCCACTCCTTTTGTTCTTCAGAAGAACTATTACAGAAAGAATTGCAATATACTAATTCCTCCTTCCAGATGTGAACTGTAGACTAAAATACACAAAGATTATTGAAGAAAAAATAAAAGAGTTTGAGAACAGGAATCGAACCCTGGAGATTCAGTGGCAAGCCTTGAAGAAAACCCTGATTGATTCAACCAGAGAGGCATGTGGTAAGGTCATCTGCAAGGATAGAAAAATCAGAACTCCATGGGAAACACAAGAAATTAGAGAGGCAGTGAAGGAAAAGAAGAAAGCATATCAAAAGTTCTTGGCAAAATAGTCAGCTTGTGCTCTTAGAGAATACAGAGACAAATGTAAGAAATCTAAACAATGTGTAAACTAGCTAAGCAAAAGTCATGAGGACTTTGGCAAGAAAATAGAAAATAAATATCAAGAAGGTGGCAAAATATTCTGGAGGTTGTTGAAGCTTAGAAATGGAGGAAAGAGAGTGCTGTAAAAGGAGTTAGAGATGATAAAAGTGACATGAAAACGGGAGAAAACGATATCCTTGAAATATATAGTAATTACTTTGAAAAATTGCTAAATGAAACAAGTAGTGATAGCACAGTGGTAAAAAACAGTCAACAGGCACACAGTCATGAATACATATCCATACTTGAAGTAGAAAAAGCCATCAAAGGCTTGAAATGTGGAAAGGCAGCAGGAGTAGATGATATTCAACCAGAAATGCTGAAGTATGGTGGTATAAAAGACTTACAGTGACTGCACTGCATAGTTCAGAAGTCTGGACAGAAGGACGAATTCCCAATGATTGGAGTAGAGCTCTCATAGTACCAATATATAAAAAGGGAAATAAAACTGAATGTGAGAATTACAGGTCTTTCCCTACTGAGTGTTCCTGGTAAGATTTATGTAAGTATACTTGAGAAACGGTTGAGAAGAATTGTGGAAGAAAAGCTTGGTAAAGAACAAGCTGGATTCAGGCGAAATAGAGGCTGTCAAGTTCAGATCTTCATTTTACGACAAATAGTTGAGAAATCATGGAAATATAAAGATCTGTATTTAAGTTTTGTCGATCTAGAAAAGGCGATATGACAAGGTACCAAGAGAGAAGCTATTCATTATGCTACAGTTATATGGTGTCAATGGGACATTATATCAAGCAATACTTAGTCTTTATTTGAGTTGCAAGTCAGCAGTTAGAATTGAAGTACAGGAAGATGGTTTAATGTTAAATCTGGTGTGAGACAAGGATGTACATTATCCCCTCTGTTATTCGTTATCTATATGGATCACATTATGAAGGAAAGTGGTATTAAACATGATATCAAAATTGGAGATGTTAATGTCAGCTCTTTGCTTTATGCAGACGATGTTATACTTCTAAAAATATCCGCTACAAGTCTGCAAGATTCCCTGACTAAATTGAATAACTGTTATAATAGATTTGGTTCGAAGGTCAACAATAACAAGACAAAGATGAAAATAGGCAGAATCGTTGAAAATATCAACTGCATTGTAAATGGAGAACCTATAGAACAAGTAAAACATTTTAGCTACTTTGGCATGATTTTTAGTGAAGATGGTAAATTAAAAAATGGAAAAAGGCAACAGAATCAACAAAGCTGGTATGGTAGGAAGTCAATTGAATAAATTCATATGGAATAAGAGAGAAATTAGTCTGGACACAAAATTAGCTGTATACAACAGTGTTCAGCCAATTTTAACCTGTGGATCTGAGAGCTGTGTCAGAAGTAAAACACTTGACCAAAGACTCGAGGCCACATATATGAGAGTCCTGAGAAAGATTAGAGGCATGAACAGATGGCATCAATGACAATATCATATTAAAAACGAAGATATTAGGAAAGAACTTGACATTGTCAGCATCTAGGAATGCATTAGCAGAGCTAATCTCTGGTGGTATGGTCACTTAAACAGAATGGGCGAAGAAAGATTAGCAAAACAGGTTAATGTTTTGCTAACTTTTTTCGTGCTAGGACATTTTCTTGCCAGGTTGGGAAGAAAACGTCGCAGAGGAAGACCAAGATATAGGTGGATTGATACGGTCCAAAGTGCCTTAGACAATAGAAATACAAGATCTGATAATGTTGGCGTCTTGGCAAGTAATGGACTGATTTAGAGGAAAATTGCAGATAGGAAGTTAGTAATGATGTAAATTTTTCATGTAGTACTATCATATCCTGTACACCCTTTGAGGGTACATGGCAGGAATTTGATGATGATAATTCCTCCTTCTTATCCAATGGATATAAGAAATCTTTCATAAATAGTGTTGAGTAGTCGTGTTTCAGCATCCTCTTCAAATACAGAAGAAATAACACATATACCTATCCTCTATGTGCATACTGTTAACGAATGCATAGCTAAAGTGTTAAAACCACTAAATATTTGTGTTGCCTTTCGACTAATCAGAAAAATCTCCACAAAGGACAAACTCCCACATCTCAGCTATCTAGGTGTCTGCCAGATTCCCTGCTCTTGTGGGTTATATTTTGGACAAACAGGAAGATCTGCTCTTATCCAATTAGAAGAACACGTCATATATTCAGTACCTTGAACCTGAACTGTCTAGACTTGTAGAGCGTTGCGTCGTATATCTCTGATATTGATATATCGAGGCAATATAATTAACTTTACCCTTTCCTACTTCAGCCGCTACATCAAATTCTATCGCATGTACCTCTTTGTTAAGTCGGTTGCATCATTGTTATGTGATCTTCATTAATTTTAGTCTTATCGTTATGTCTCGCTTCTTTTATACTTTTTTTTTTTTTTTTTTTTTTTTTTTTTTTTTACGTAATATAACCTTTTAAGGGCCACCAGAGATTACCTGTTCCCTGAATTCTATGAGTTATGCCAGTCACTCAGGCAAAATTTATTTTTTTATCTGTGCCAGCCTGGGTCTTAAAGTTAGAGATAAACTTAACCTTTAGGATAAACATAGATTATCAGGTACCACTAATAATGTTAACTAAATTGTTAGAAGTCTTGGGTTCTCTGGCTTATTTTATTTGCAGTCGTGCCCTACTACTTTCAATTGGGATATTCCTGCACACATACACGATCACAGGTTCGAAGTTTTATGAAGGGTCAGGGTCAGTCATGATCAGAAACACAAGTAAGGAACCAAAATATTTATTAAACTCATTATATAATGCCATACAAGTTAAAGTAGTTATCAATTCTAATTTAATCTTCAAACCTTTCTCTCACCCTCACTCTTAAAACAATTATGCATTGACTTCAAAATGTTAGCAAGTTCAATAACTCAACATATAATACATTCTTAATTCCAGCTCAATTGGACATTTAGGCATTTTAGCACATTTATAACCTCTCTCGGATTAATTACGACAGAATCTCTAACTGAAAGTTCTTAAAGTTCATTTTAAAAGCATAGTCATTTACATAAATCTTAGTTCTTCACTCTTTCTTCCATTACAAATTTTAAGATGCATCCTCTTAACACTGTTAGTCAATTCTCAAAAGGGGCTAGAACAAGGGAGAGTACTTATCTATTCTTTATCGGTTTTCTTCCGTCCTTCCTTCTTTCTTTGTTTCAATTCTGATTGTCTCGATCTTATTGCCACATGGGTTACACATGCTCACCTGAGTTGGGCGCTATCCCTCTGCTAAGGTTTTATGTCGATTGCCCTCTCATTGACGGCCTACAGTTGATCTTGTCGAACTCTGCTACGGTGTCATGCCGGATTCTTTCGTAAGTCAGCCCTCAAAAATGAGAGCTGAACTGCGATAAACTCTTGGAGCACGCGAAGAGAAATGCAGGACCAAGAAAAAATGGGGGGATTTACTTCCGTGTTGCAGGGTTTATTCGCTCCCCTAGAGCGCCACCTTTCCGAGTTTGAATTTCTCTTATTGTCTCACCCATTGGTCTCAGACTGGGTGTCTTCACCGATCAACATAGGGGACTTCTTGTTTCCGGGAACGTATCATGATGTCTTCTTAGATGTGATGCCCGCAGGTGCTTACGCTGCACTTATAGTATTAGGGCAATCTTTGCCCTATGTTGCTGAATAATATGCATTCTTTCATTTATAATATTTCACTAATGATTTCTCTCATATCTGCCCCTTTTGCTGACTTACATTCATGCTAGACATACAGATACATTAATTTAAATTCACATAATTCACAGTTTATCATACAAGATGTTACAAAAAAAAACAGTTACACTGTGCTAAAAGATAAGTATGCATATATATTTTTTGTTAATTGTTAGATTCTGGAATGGTGACGTCATGTAAAATGTGAAGTCGCCTATTTCAGTTCTAACAAGAGCATGCCATCAACACTAGACAGAGTTCATTGGAACAAGACAAAAGTCATTCACAACATTGAAGCTGTTCCACGAGTCTGTTTCTCGTGGAACAGCTTTACAAAGAAACATGTGAAACGTTACTTCACTCCTCTAACTTAAACAGATTGGATGGTCTATGTTTATCCCCTTGGTGGGAGATACTCTATAAATCAGCTAATCTTTCCTAGCTTTTGTAATTGCATACACATATATTATATAGGTTTTTTTTTAAAAAAATAAGTTTAGAAAATTTGAGGACTGTTTTTAGTTATCTTACTTTAGCTACTTAGGTGGCATTTTGAATATGTCAATTATTGTTTAATTAGCCTTTGTACTTGTACTGATAATGGCTGCGATACTTAGGCAAAAATTCTACTAATAAAGAATATTTTATGTGAGTTAGTTCTGTTATTATAATTGTAAGGATACTGAAGGGGAAAGAGTAGATTATAGAGGGGGTGGGACATAGATATATAGGCCAGAAATGGGAAAATCCCATAGCCCTCAAGAACTCTTATAGCATAAGGGTTATAAAATAAGACGACTTGGCTGATATGAAATAAGACCTTATAGGAAAGATTCAAGTCAGTGTATCTTCCTTAAAGGAAGAAGAGGATAGATCCAGCTAGGGAACCATGGGAGTGTCACTTCACTACAATCAAGGTAATTGCCCCTTATGGCTCTGCTGGTCCACGAATCCTTATTCAATATATTCGGACCACCCACCATATTTGGTGGGTGGTCTGAATATATTGAAAGGAACGCATTCTGTAGAGGTTACAGGGTCCCCTGAAAGGTTGATGATGTAAGTATACTGCAGGATTGGATTGTTATTGTGGGCATGGTTATCAATTTCCTTCCTTCCTTTCCCATCCATCACTTAGGACAGGTTGAGTTCTATGATGTTTAAGAGGTTTATGATGAATTAATGCAGTATCCTGCCTCTGCTGCTTCCCCTAAGGGCACGTATTCATGACTGTAGATTTGTGCGTGTTCCCGGGCCTTTGCCTGTTCTGTGGGACGAAAAACCTGAGTTTCCAGGTGAAAAAACCCTCTGCCACTGTTATGAGACTGGCTAACTCACGTTTAGTCAAAAGAGAAAAAGGTTCCTTACATCTTGGGCAAGAAAGAAACCAAGGTCTTTCGAAACGAAGGGCTTCATGTATACTAACTGAACTACAAAGGCTCTCTGTTGTTGATTTAATGTCAAAATGTAAGGTTAATTTTTTTTTTCTCTGCCATATATTTATTATTTCGTTTTGGTTTTTGTTGTGTTCTTTATAATTTTTTGGTGGCGATAGTTTTTATTGCAGATCACAAAATCTACCAAAAAAAAAAGACATTGACTTTCATGGTTAATGGAGAGAAGTTAAATAAAGAAATAGTGGGAAGTGAAAGACTTGTGATTATGTCATCTACACAAAATCTGGTCTGCTTTCCATGTATAGCTGTTGTTAGAACTTCTATCATGATACTTGGACTTGTTCTAAGAATAACCTGGCAAAGTAAGTGTCAGTTGTATTACGTTCTACTATTACGTTCAGTTCCATGTGCTATCTATCAGCCGCCCTGCAGAATCACTATGCCCTTGCAATGGGGTGGGGAGGCAGAGTTTCTGCAATGTATGCAAGAAAGTAGGTGAGAACTGGAAATGTAGCAGGAGCCACTTTAAGATTTCATTAAAGAAGATGGCATTTTTCATCAGTTACCACTTAAGTCTTTGGCATTTTTTTCAATTGAGGAGGATATACAGGGTGTTCGGGATAAATTTGACATATTTATAATTAATTATATTTTTCCGTAAGTTACATGTATTAACACACTTCTCTTCATTTAAAAGTTTGGACCCTTCTTCATTCATATACAAGATGTCAGAAAGGATGGATAGCTGGAACCCACCTGAATCATCGAAGAGAATAACTTGTATCATGATGATTCGTGCCCGCCATCAAAATAAGGATATCACGACTGCTCCCAATGCTCCCTGAATACAGTAAAAACAATCAGGCATGAACTAGAGACTTGCAATGGTGACTACGAGGATGTAGCAAGAAGAAAGATCCCTAGCAGACGATCTGATTGCGTTCGTACAGCAGAATTCCTCGCAAATCTGCAGGAACAGGTGTTGAAGAACCCTGGCATTGGAATTCGGGCTTTGTTCGTGGAGTTGCTAACTGTAGTCAAGCCCTGGATAACAAGGGTAGCCAATGGTAGGCCGTATGTATGGCAGCAGGATTCGGCCCCTTGCCACACCTCTGGGAAAAGTCAAAAATGGTTGTCTGAAAATTTCTACGACTTCACCAGTCCAAATGTTTGGCCTCCAAACTCCCCAGACCTTAACCCCATGGATTATTTTGTATGGGGCGCAGTTGAAAAAGACACCAATCGCACTTCCAGTAATACAAAAGCCCAGTTAATGGATAAAATTAAAACAGTTTTTGCGGCCCTTCCCAGGGAGACTGTAGCATCAGCTTGTTCGAGGTTCCGAAGCAGAATTGAAGCTGTGATCGATGCTAATGGTGGTTATTTTGAGTAAATCTTGTTGATAGTATTGTAATTAACTCTGCCTGTAATGTTTTTTTTGTCAATTCATTAAATTTAATAGATACAAAGAAGATTTTCTTTTTCCTTACGAAACTGTCAAATTTATCCCGAACACCCTGTATATGTCTTTACAAATATATATTTTTTGGAATTTTTTTAGTGTATATCATGTTACTATAATTATTATGATATCCACTAACAAATTTTCCACTTTGTTCCATAGACTGGTCACTTGATGATATGCTAACGTTTGCTAACCTGTATTATCACCAGTTTGAGCAGAAATTGACAGATTAACAGTTTGGCCTATAAAATTGCTAGCCTTGTTGACTGGGTGGCTAACATATTCACTCTCTAACCATAGGCTGTGGATTCAAATCCCACTGTGGACACGAATGTTTGCTTGTCTTTAAATGGAGATGAACTTCACCTGGTGAAATCCTGCCCTGCTTATTGGGGACTTGATATAGCTTGCAGAGGTTCCTTGTTTGGTCTCTCGAGCAGCTTTCTGGATTAAGTAAATTTAAAAATGCCAAAAATATCTAAAATTAATAAAAGTAGTAAAAAATTTCCTTAGTCTACCCACAGTATTAATTGTATTATAGGTTTATAACCTCTCATGTGGGTGAAAGATGCATAAAAAAAAAGGGGAAACCAAAAAGCATGCAAGTTGCTGAATCTTAAAGTTTAATTTTTTAAAAAATAAAATTTAATATTTCAGGTGACCACGAATCACTTACTTCATGTGAGCCAGCTGTTAAGGATTCAAGTGCAGTTGCTTCTCAACTTGATGAGGTTAAAGTATGTTCATTATATATTTTTAGCTTGATTGTTTACGTTTTATTGTTTTTTCGTGATGAGAGGTAAAGTATTATGTCATAAAGAAATACATTATATATATTCTTAAGATGTACTGTCATGCTGTTCTTATTCTGATATATCTGATTTTAGATATTTATAAAATTACAATCCAGCTTTGTGTGGGGGTAAGGAAAGGGGGGACCATTAATGTATATACAGGGTGGCCATAATTAAACTTTCCTTATTCAGAGCTTTCTGTAGCTCGATCTAACAAATGGAATGTCATCACATTTGTAGAGACTAATCAAGACATTGGCAGAAGGATTCTTTAAAAAATAAAAAAAGTTGCTGATAGGGAGAACATGGCACTATACAATGTAAAAAAAAAGCATTAAAATGAACAGACAAATGAATAATAAAAACAAAACTGAAATGAAAGATTACATTTGTGTTGCACTTATAACGTAGCAATAAAACATTTAATAAATTTAATTTAGCACAGTAATTATAGTATTAGTTACAGTAAGTGTTGTCATAAATCTGCACTCGAGCACATCAAATTTACCCATATGAAAGAAGATCTGGTTCATTGTAGCCACTGTTCTTGTGAACCAGAAATTGCATCCCATACACAGCATTCTCAACAGCAGAATATGACATGTCTGAAGGAATGTTCATCATCATAGTCTGTGATATGTTGACACTGCCATGATAGACATTTTCCCTCATGTAACCCCACAACCAGAAATTGCATTGAGCAACATCAGGGGAGTGAGGTGTGCATGCAACAGGAAAGAAGGAACTAATCACTTTTTCTTCTGCGAAGTGATGCTGTAGAAGCTGCTGTACTGGTCATGCAATATGGGGAAGTGCTCCATCTTGCATAAAAATAGTCTGGACATCATTGTTGCTGAAGTTGTGGAATGATGAAACTGTTCAGCATATTGCAATATTTCCATGCAGTAATGGAACAAATTACTGATCCTGTCAGAGTGATGTCCTCAAAAAAGAATGGCCCTATTATAAAATCTGCTGTGAAGCCACACCAAAGAGTAATTTTCAGTGAATATAATGGGAGTTTTTGGAGTGTGGAGTGATTTGGGTGTTTACATACCTTCAAATAAAAATTAACCTCATCTTCCCACAGAATTCTTCAAGGCCAAGCATTGTCGACTTCCAGTCTAACCAGAAACGTCAGAGCAAATGTTAGTAGCTTATCATACGTGATTGACATTTGCTCTGACAATTACTTATCATAATCATCACGTAGCAACTGCTGTATGTGGCTGATTTTGTATAGATAAAATGAAATACTTTTTTGCAAGACTTCCCATACCATGGAATAAGGCATATCCAACTGTCACACTACTCCATGGGTTCTGCTACTACCAGCAACATTTTCGTGTAATCTGTCAACATTTGTGGTGGCACTGGTTTCCGTCTTCTGCCAGGTTGAAGATCCAAAGATCCATTTCTTCAAACTACTGAATGATCGATCTATGTTAGCTAATAGAGACCTTTTATGCACGTTCTGGCAGGTTCTAAATTCCCGAAGAGCAGCTGATGCATTCGCAGGATAAAGTAAAGTGAGGCATGTTGAAAACTATATCAGTAGGAATGTGTTTGTGAAGTTTTCTGTTTACTTTATAGTTCTTATGATGCAGCAAAACAGTTGTTCAAATTTGTTTTATGATTTTTATTCTTCTGTGCTACAACAGTGTCATATTTCCCCTATTGGCAACTTTTTGAACTAAAATATTTTTTCTGCAGAATACTTCCCATGTCTTGATTAGTCTCCCTACCAAATTTTGTAAAATTTTGGTTGTTAGATTGAGCTAAATAAAGCTCTGAATAGGGGAAGTTTAATTATGGCCACCCTGTATCTTATGTTATTTATAATATTTATGAAGTGTCAGTGTTTCTTCCTTCTTGTTCACTCTGTTTTTAATCACAGATGCACATTTCTGTTAACAGATTTCTGATGAATTTTTCAAAACTTGCATATTATAGCTGGCTAAGTGTCCATTTATGATCAGACTTGCACTTTCTTGAAGAAGGAAGTGGTGGTGGAGAGGGGGTGGAAGAGAAAAAGAGTTTTTTGGTTTCTTTTGTAACCAGAGCATTTTGACAACTGCAACACATGCCATGAATATCAGTAATCACTCCAATTATTCCCTAGTTACATAAAAAATATTTTTTTTCAAACAGAATACTTTTTTCATGTTTGATGTCTTATTAACATTTATGTCTTATTAAGATTTCAGGTGTCTAGCCAATTTTGTGCATCCTGTCCAGTAGTAGGCCATGCAGTCTGTTACAATCTCAACCCATCTTTTAGGCTAATCTTCCTGTTTTCTTCTTGTGGTGTATCATATTTATTTTATTCATGCTATCTTATTTTCTGATGACCTAGATTTCACATCCATAGGTAAGAATTGGTGTTGCTAATGTCTTGTATGCTTTTATTCTGATATTTATATTCTTCAAGTCTACTCATGACTATTTTGTTTAGCTACTTTTATGCATAACTTAGCTCTTTTACATTTTTCTCTGTATTATTTTAGGCATCTCGACTTATTTAATAGGAATTTAATAGGAACTGTTGGTTTGCTTTTTTCTTTACTACGACTGCATTAACTTCTTATTCCCACTGTGGCGTTCTTATTTTTCTATCCTTGCAGGCAACTTCACCATGCCTCCCTAGCTGAATCAATTGAGATTGTTTACTACATTACTCCAACTTTTGGTTCGTTTTCAGACTGTTTAATTTTTTTCTTGAGTAATGTTTATATAGTTGAATCTACAGTGCATCTGTTAAAGCTGCTCAACTTAAATTCTTTCTAAAACTTGCTTACATATTATTGTTTTCAATGTAAATAATTTTTATCCTACTTAAGACTAACTGATGATTGCTTTTGGTTTTAAATCTTCTCCATACTCTTGTATCCTGAACCAGCATGAATATATTACTATTGACATAATAGTCAAATCTTTCTTATTTCTTCTGCCTTCTCTCCATGTCAATTTGTGCACATCTTTATGTTAAATATTATTAATATTATTATTATTCAGGCCTCCATGGAGTCAAGACTCATCGTGGGAGGTTCTTCCTAAGAACATAAAGTCTATCAAGACTCATCGATGGGAGATCACCCCCCCAAGAAACACAAAGTCTATCATACCACTCCTTAAACTCATTGACCGTTCTCGCCCTCATCACTCCATCAGGCAATGTATTCCACGGCTCAACCACCGTCCACGCAAAGAACCCACTCCTCACCCTCTTGCTCACAGTTTCCTTTTGTAACTTCCATGAATGGCCTCTTGTCATCACTCCTTCCCACTGTTCAACCAAGCGAAAGAACTCAGTGTCAACCCTGTAACCACCTCTCAACAGTTTAAAAGTCTCAATCATATCACCTCTCCTTCTATCCACCAAACTCTGCAGTCCACATTTCCTCAGCTGATCCTCATAACTATGCTTGTACAGTCCTGAAACCATCTTTGCCATCTGTCTTTGTATCCTTTCCACAGTTAATTTATCCCCTTCAAATCCTGGAGACCAAATCTGAGAACAATAGTCCAAGTGTGGTATGATCACAGACTTATACAATGGAATGATAACCCTCTTTTCTCTGCAGGTCAGTGTCCTTCTCATAATTGCAGCAATCCTCTGTGTCACCTTCACCACCTTTGCACTATGTCCCCCAAACTTCAGGTTTCTACCAATCATCAACCCCAGATCTCGTCTCCTCTACTTCCTCCAGTATAACTCCTCCCATAGAGTATGCAGCATCCCATCGGTTTCCCAAACCTCAAGACCTTACATTTTGCTGCATTAAACTGATCCTCATTCATTTGCCCATCTATCTAGCTTATTTAAATCCTCTTGCAGGGCTACCACATCTGCATTATTACTAATAATCCTTCCCTGCTTCGCATCATCCGCAAACAACTGAATATCCCCTTGCAATCCACTGGCAATGTCATTGATATAAAGGTTAAACAATATAGGTCCTAGTACTGAGCCCTGTGGGACCCCACTTGTAATCTTCTGCCTCCTGGAAACTGCTCCACCATACACAACTCTGATACCCATCAGACAGCCAATCCTGAATCCAGTTGACCAATCTGACATCCAGACCCATGTGCTGCAACTTAAATATCAGGTTATCGTGTGGCACCCTGTCAAATAGCCTTTGCTAAGTCTAAGAAAATTGCAGTATATATTTCTTTCCCTCATCTAATGTTCTAACTTTATTATAAAAGGCTAGCATATTGCTAAAACAAGAGTGCCCTTTCACAAATCCATGTTGACTCTCACAGATAACATTACCCTCATCTGCCCAATGTTGTATACGGTCCCTCACTACTTTCTCCAAGATCTTAACTACTGATGACACACAGACTGGCCTACAATTAGACACTTCTAGTCTGTTACCACCCTTATGCAATGACACTATCTTACCTTCCTTCCATTCCCTGGGCACCTTTGCCAAAGCCAGGTTAAAGGCACTGTCAGTTCCCTGGCACATTCTCTCAAAACTTGTGCAATACCATCCAGTCTCAAAGCTTTACTGACATCCAGAGTACTCAGTATCTGAAACACACTCTCCTCCTGTACCTCTAAACAGCCCTATCCCTCTAGCATTAAAACCGACTCCTCTAGGATGAAATACTCCAATAAAGTGTTCATTGAACAATTCCACTATGTCCTCTGCATCAGTCATTCTATTCACATTTTTATCCCACAATATCATTCTTCCACAGTCATTTCTCCTCCTACTGGCCACATAGCTAAAAAATTCCCTAGGATTTGCTTTGGATCTTAGGGCCAACCTCCTCTCATATTCCAGTTTTGCTTTCCGTACCACACTAGTCGCTCTTCTGGCCTGTGTCTTATATTCCTCATGCATCTCTTCACCTGTCTCCTTATATCTCTTCCATAGCCTCTTTTTCGCATGCAATTCCTGTTTAATATCGTTTGTCATCCACCTTACTCCAAATTGTGTCCTCTTCTTGGCATTTCTTCTAGTATGATGAACTGGTTTTGCCCCTTGAGCTCAGTATGAATGCAAGATGAAAATGCCAAATGTGATAAAAAAAAAAAAGGTTTATTTTGAAAATTTGTTTTGCATTCTCTTATTTCAGACTTGCATTTGTCTATAAACTTCATTTTATTTTTACCACTTTAAACACTCAAGTACAGTTTGTATAGTCATTATTCGCAGTTTTATTGTTATGAGGTGTCACTGTAGCATCAGTGATTGTCTTATTATAATTAAAAGGCAAATAAATCATGTTTCTACCAGGGAAGAGAAGTGCATGTTGAGTAGATTCTACTCAGTAGTGCAAACTTTTTTTCCCCATTACTATTAGTAGAGCTATATTTTGTTTTTTTCATTTTTGTATTGACTTGTAACAGTTTGGAAGAAAGAAATCAACATAAGTTGATCTTTTTTCAATGCATATATCACACACTTTCAATTTAATTGTTCTCTCTTTCGTTATATTCCTGTAATGTATTTGAAAATATGAAACAGCTGAAAATTCTACAAGTTGATAATTTTAATGTGACTTTCATCATTAATGTTTAATCATGTTTGTGTCACAAGTTGTCTTCTTGACATGAAGCACAATCTGTGGCTAAATAACAAACATAGAACCAGATTTTACCAAACTAAATTCTTAACAGAAACAATTTAATTTCTCATTATACATTTTTAATTATTGAAAATTTAAATTTCGTAATTTGTTTCTACTGTGTGTGTGTGTGTGTATATATATATATATCAGATTCATAAAACTAAAAATATATTAAATAATTTTAAAAAAGTTATAATGCAAATATTAAAAAATAGATTTATAGTTATTCATGTTTGAATGAAATAACTTTATCCAAATTGCTCTCCTGAGAGCAGGTTATGGCAATGGTACTAAAATTTGAAAAGGGGCACAGAGATGCTAAAAGTTGGAAAACACTGCTCTAAAGGTTTGTATGTAGTGTGGTGTCAAAGAAGCACATTCATTTTGTGATTATATTCATTAGTATTAAGGACCAGTGTTGTTACCCTTGTCAGCTCTAGTAACGACTGTTTCCTCCCAATTTTTTCATAATTTATAGCATGCAGACTTCCTCCAAATTAGTAAAGTTTTTTGTGGTGAATTTTGCTTGATTAGCAAAACAAGTGCTCTCTGCCAGGAAAACGACCCAGAGGATATAGGTGGATTGATACAGTACAAAGTGCCTTAGACGATAGAAATATAAGATCTGATAATGTTGGAGTCTTGACAAGTAACAGACTGATTTGGAGGAAAATTGTAGATAGGAAGTTAGTAATGATGTAAATTTTTCATGTAGTACTTTCATATCCTGTACACCCCTTGAGGGTACATGGCAGGAATTTGATGATGAGCTTGCTTAATGAATTGCATTGACAGCATGGTATTATCTATGATGGACAGCACAGATTTGCTAACAGGAGGTCACTAATCTATTTGCTTATTACAATAAGGTGTGGCAACAAAGGGAGTGAGCAGCAGGTTTTTTCCATGGAGAGTTGTGAATGATTGGAATGCATTTTCTGAGAGCATTGATCTGATGAAAATTTGAATGTGTTTAATTCATGGTACAATGAGCTGTGTGTATGACAAAAGAGACCTCCTAGATGAGCCTGTGACTTCATTGCATCTTAGAATAATAATAATAATAATAATAATAAAGATGTTGTCTACATTGAACTTGCTGTTGGTGATCTTTAGACACAGATTGTGGATGCTGTGTTCTATATGCAACTAGTCTAATGTTGGTATTTGATGAAGTTCTGCTGCAAAGTTGTAGTCAAGGCTAAGTTGCTGGTGACTGTTTTGTCAAGTCAGTGAAATTATTAAACATGTATTTAATTCATTCTTTGTGCTGTTTTCATTCCATTAAACCATAATATGAGATTCAATCAGCACTTAAGCCTTCATTTAAGTCATGTAATTTTGATATTGAAGGTTGTATTTTCTTACATACTCTGTAGCTTTTTGTTTTGAGAATATTTGGCTATGAAAGAATAATGAATGTTAATATTTCCATTTGATAGTTTTTGTCTCCAAATTGAAGCCTTCCTAATCTCTTTGTTCAGCAGTTGTAAAAAATACAACTCTCTAACATGGAATTGCTGTGGCATTGAAAAGATGTTGGTTCTCAAGGTTTCTGCCTGGGTCTGATGAGGAGAAACAGCTTCCAGTGAGAGTTTGAAACGGCTGTCCAGAGATCAAAATCGACCTTAATCAAAAGCACTAATATAAAGAAAATTTATAGTCTCCTGGGCAGTATTTGTGTCTTTTATATAGTGCAATACCAAGGAAACTTTTGCTGAAACTTTTCTCACAAGCTCTGTGGTCAGCTTTCAATTTGTTAATAGAATTTAATGGATTTTTAATTTCTTTCATTCACTATTCACTAGCATAACTTTCATCCTCTGCCATATGTCTTGAATGCAGAAATTTCATTCAGTATGACCGATTTTCCATTATTTGGGAAACATTAATTCTTGGGCCTCCTGCTCAGCACCCATAACTAATTACCTCTACCCATGTAGGGTACCTCTTATATAAGGCTTCTAATCTAACTTCTTGTTATTACAATTTTTGTATTGTATCCCAGAAGATATCTCTGTGAGAGAGACAAAATGTTGGAATGATTAAACCTATGTTTAATTATTTTTTTATGCTATATTTCTTTCATTGAGCCTTATGTGGAGAAATGTTTCTCTTGCAAGCAACTCAAAAGTCCCATTGCTAACTTCAGATTTATAATCTATAGAAAACAGAAGCACATACAGAAAAACACAAGGCTGAACCTAAAGAAGCAGCTGATAAAGACACCGTAGCTGCAGGCAAAACCTTTTCTCTTCCTGAAAGGGATCAACATAGTAAGTTGTTTTTTGCTTCCATTAATTACGTATAATTTCAAAGTATGTAAAATCTGCTTCTTGCTTGTGTTTTGTGTACAATTAATATACAAGGTGCTATCAAAAAGAAACCGGACAGTGCTGGATAATCGGTGACAGAGCAAGTTAGTCTCACATCGCCAGGTGTCAGTGGCATGGACATTGTTGAGTCAACCTGCCATGTGGTTTTGAGTTGTGTGCACTGGAACTTGTGGATCACATGTTATTCTTATTGCATGTTTGCACCGTTCTGCAATTTCACCATGAATACCAAATTAGAGCAAATGGTAAATGCGACAGATCATCTGTGCAGATTGTCGCATCACCATCCAGGAAGTTGATGACAGAGTTGGGATTTCATATGGAGCAGCTCATTGCAAGTAGATTTGAACCTGCATTGCATCGCTGCCAAGTTTGTTTCCCATCTCTTGACTTCTGAACATTTGTCAAGATCTTTGTCAAAAGGCCATTGTTGACCTTTCATCTCAAGGGTCATCACAGGGGACAAGACTTGGGTTTATGGCCACGACCTGGAGGCAAAACAGCAGTCATCGCATTTCCCAAGACCAAAGAAGACAAGGAAAGTTAAGGGTGCATCGAGAATGTTGCACAATCGCACAAATGAAAGATGGTTGTTGCCTAGAACTGTGGCAAAGCTTCAACTGGCCTCCACCATGACAACGCTCCCTCCCACAGTGGCTTAACAATGCAAGAGTTTTTGGTGATCATCCCACATCCTCCTTACTCACCAGATTTAGCTTCTTGAGTTCTTTTTGTTTCCAAAAATGAAATAGAAGCTTTAAGGGGTGGTGATTAGACACCGTTAAGGAGATCCAAGACCAATTGCAAGTTATGCTTGATGTGCTTCAACAAAAAGACTTCCACGAAGTGTTTGGAGTATGACGAAAGCAGTGAGATTGCTGCATGAACTCGGAAGGGGACTACTTTGGAGGTTTGAGTCCAAATTTAAATTGGGTAAGTTGTAAAGATTTTATTAGCCTAGTCTGGTATTTAATGGGTATACAATCTGACCTCCAGTCTGCATTCAGCTCTTACATTGTTTCTAATCTCAGTCCACAAGAATTGATCTCGGTCCTTCTGGGCCATTTTCTTTTCATTTAAATATAGCGTATGTTGTTTGAGGAAATGTTCTCAATATCTCCTCTCTTAAAGACATTCGTTATATGTTTGCTAGTCTTATCAGATTGTTTTATTGAAAATGATAATACTAGAACTAAAAGAAACAGATAATTTTCTTTTATTTTACTGGTGGGGGTTTCATCTATGTATCTAAGGCATCTTCAGTACAACTAAATAAATGAAATAGAATAACATACTAATTAATTAATTTTTTAAATTAATTGTATGTTTTTCAATCTGCTACAGTACTTTTCAATGACTGGCCTACTGTCATTGAAAAGTACCTAGCTGAAAGGTTAGTGTATCTTTTCTCCAGCTGATAGGCTGCAGTTTTGAATCCTGCTGTGAGCATAGATGTTTGGGATTGTCTTTACCTAGTCTAGCCATCAATAGTGTTGCAGCTCTAACAGCATGTAAACCTTTAATCTATCAAGAAATCATTTACAGCTTTCAGCACATACAAACCACATGTATGACATGCATATAGCACCATTCAATGTTCAAAATGTCCCCCTTTTGCCTTCGTGCACACTCGAAGTCTGTGAAGCCACATATCAATGGCAGAACACAACATCCAACAGAAAACGCTTCCACTGCTTGCTCCAAATCCACCTTCAGGCTGGTGATGCTGAGGTGTCATTTCTTGCAGACTACTCTCTCTCAAGCTCCAACAGAATTTGAAGTCCAGCGGATTCAGATCTAACTACTTTTGTGTGGTCCTCACCTTGTGTGCAAAGGCTGAGTCCTGTTGGAAGATCCACTGTCTACTGTGAAACAAGTGTTGTTCATGGGCTGTACCACAGGTTCCAGCACAGTGTCTTGATACGCTTTAGCTTTGATCCATTTTTCACAGAAATGCAACTAAAATACCTGCTGATACATCATCCCACCTGCCCACCACCAGCAAACTATCACTGATGTGGGATGATGACCCCTTTGAATCACATGCTGTCGGCCATCCAGGGCATATACCAATCATTCTAGCAGTTAAACAACTCTTTATTGGTGAAAATCTTCTCATTTGTGAAGAGGATATTTCTGTATCTGTTGTTTGCATACTGACTGAGAAGTGGCTTTCATTTTATAACCCTCTGCTACATAAGTTGTGGTGTTAGGAAGTGTCCAGTAGAAAGACAACAGGCTCTCAACCCCAGTCATCAGTTAGTACATGTGATATAGTTGTCTGTGAAATGTTCATCTCTTGTGGCATCGCTTGCTTCATTCTCACAGGATTATGGCAAAGATGTGCCTTCGCAGCCCTCACAAGTTCCACTTGCCAATTTCTACTTAGAGCATCTTGAATTCCTATTCTCTTCAATTCAACTTCAATCTTCCTTTTGAATATAATATGTGGATGATGGGTTTGTCACCTGGCCACACTCAGAAGCATCTCTGCCTACCATTTTATCCAAAGTCAGTAGTATTCACCCATGCATCAACTTGACATATAGAAAAAGAAAAGAATGAAAAATTAGCCTGCCTAGACATTCTCCTTTCCTGTACTCTTTCTGGAAGGGATACTACATCTGTTCACTGTAAATATACTTTCACAGGTTTTACATACAAGATTCAATGCATCATTCATTTAAAAAAAATAGGCATCTTCAAATCTTTGCTCAATAGAGCATATGTTATCTGCTCAATTCCCAAGCTCTCCAACAAGCACTATCTAGTGCATCATATTACATAATGTCTTCACCTCAAGGAAGTTTAAATGCATTCTGGACACTTACAAACCTATACCCAAGAATTCTGAACCTGTATGGCAAGTCACTGTCCCATACATTGTAGACAGCTTGGAGACAATTGCAAAGATCCTGAAAATATACAATTTAGTTCCTGCATTCTTCCCTTTCAAGAAAATATCCTCTTGGTTACCATCCATACAAGAACACTAATCTTATATCAGTAACAATAAACCTGAAAAATCTAGATTGCTAGATTTTTCAGGAGTTGACACTAACCACAATAGTCTTTGGTCCAGTACTTGCCTTTTACATTGGTGTAGGTTTAAGTTTGAGCAATTATTTAGAGAGTCATGAAGCACTTCTACACTGCTCCTCCCCTTTTTAAAATATAATGCTATCATTCAATTAATTATCTATAATTTGTTAATTTATTTCAAATTACTTAATTTAATTTTAAATTTAATCTTATTTTATTTTGTAACCACTTGTAAAGTTTTTGTTTCTTGTATACACATATGCTGTAATCTTCAGAAAATATTACAGATGAAGTCTGTCCAAGTGCAGAAATGGAGATGATGGGTGGGTATTATTGCATGGCAGTGAGCGACTGTTCTTAATGCAACATTTGGGTTAATCCCTTGATTGATTAGTTAGTTTCCTACTTATGGTTCCTTAGATTAGTGACCTCATATGTCTAATGTAGTCTATAATTTGAGTCCTGTTAGGTGACCCCATACAGATCTATATTGTTTATCATCTAGATTGTATCTTAACATCCCACATTTAGACCATCTATACCAGGCTGGATTTTTGTTTGCAGTATGAAAATCAGAATTGGTAGGGATAAATCTGTCACCTCTATTTTGAGTCCAGCTAACTCACATTTAGGTGATAAGTCCTAAAACTGTTTTTTGTATCAGCAGTGAGAATTATCAATGTATTTCCTGGAAAGTACACTAGTTCCAGGGGGGGGGATAGGAAGCATGTCCAATCCAGGTTTTTTCTCTGTGTGTGTAGAAATGAGCTACCAGTGGATGTTGTAAGTGCATCTTTAGTAATTGTTTTATTATTATTGCACAAGCATCTCCATGGAGTCTAGTGCCATCCCTTACGCAATCATACTGGGGAGGCACCAGATATGACTCTTTTAAAGGAGCACCATCTACAGAACAGTGCAACAGAGATGCCCATCTCTTGTGTTCTGCGGGTGCTGACTCGATTAAAGTACCTTGATAATGGGATCAGAGCCCACCTAAAGTCTTGTATTAATGGGCTGTAGAAAGCCTCTCTGCAGATGGGGAAGAAGATAGTTCTAACTGCACAATTCTTGATAGCCACAGGCATGGGATCAGCCATCTAAGTGATGGAACCCCAAGCCCACCATCCTTCACCCTCACACTGAAATATGCAATAGGAGTGTCAGGTGGCAGTCAGAGCCATGATCTCACGGCTGAACGGATAGCCCTGTCCTTTCGGGATAGTACCGAGATATATGTTCTACCAAGCACCAACTTGTAGTAAAAGCGAGGTAGGAGATAGTAAGAAAGGAGAAACAGTCTTTGCTGGGGCTTGAGAGCGTTCCTCAAAGAAGCGATTCCAGCTTCTAGGATAGAAGGGACAGATGACCTTCCCTTTGGGGTGAACATAATACAGAGGTATCTCCACTCTTCCAGGATCGACCTTAAGCTTCTTGTCACGACCAGAGGGGACGAGCCAAAGAGCAGGACTTCTCTACATTAATAGAAAGCCCTCGAATAGAGAAGTCAACTGCCTGGTCAAGGAGTTCCTGCAAGCCTATCTTAGTAGAGGCTACGAGAATAAGATAGTCTGCAAAGGCCATAACATTAAAGGAAGAAATGCCTAGAGAGTAGCCTATATGGCTGGAAGAGAATGAAAAACTCATCTATGACACAGTTAAAGGGGAGATAGAAGATCACCCTGGCAAACACCTCGCACTGCTGGAATAGAAGTTTCACAGGACCCTGTAGTGATAGTGTTGGGGCTACCCAAGTATAGCTCCATAACATAGGAAAGAAAAGGTTCTTGACATCCAGCAATAGACAGCGCTCAAAGGAGAGCAGGAAGGGAGATGCTATCAAAGGCCTTTTGGAGGTCCGGTGACTCCATATATATATAGACTTAAGGTGACATTAGGAATCAGAGAAGAGAAGAAAGAAGATATATATTCTCGGCACAGCCATCCGAAGGGACGAAAGCTCTGACTATAATCATGCTGTGTATGTTGCTGAAGTCGTTTAACTAATATTTTATGATAGAGTCTAAGTAACGTAGGGGAGATGGTAATAGGTCTAAAGTCTGATGCACAACTTGAAGTTTCTTTCTTCGGAATGATGATAGTTCTTGAACCACATAATTATGGTGGTATTACTTTACTGAAAAGGAGAATGTCCACTAAGTCTTTAAGAATCTTCAACGGCACCTTCTGAAGCCTAGATGCAGGAAAGCCATCAGGTCCGGAGGCAGAGAAATTGGATGGAAGAGCTGCTTTAATCTCCTGGATGGAGACAGTCTGGTATATTTGAAGGGCAGAAATGGACCTCAATATCGTAGGTTGGTCATAATAAGGGAAGTGTGGAGGTGGAGCAGAAAAGACTGTACTCCAGAATTTGACAAAATCATCATGCAAGTCTGCTAGAGATGGAGGGGAAGCACCATAAGGATGGTTTTGGCACATTGCCCTCTATTCTTCTTATAAAGGGCCTGCATAGGCCCTATTCCTCTGCTTCCTATTTGACAAAGTCACTGTAGAATGAGACATAGGCTGATGTTGACGAGACATGAAGTGTTCAGAGAATTCAGCATGGAGGCAGTCATTTAACTGATCTGTGATATCCATTCCCAGAAAGTGAGTCTGGATGAGATATTTAAGAATTTGATGTTATATTCTGGAAGAGGAGGATCATCTAGAGATGTCAGTCTGAGAATCAAAGCCTCTTCAACAGCAGGATGGGGGCTGAAAGATGGAAAGGCAGGGACAGGAGATACGGAGATATTACCTGTGTCAGATGGACTGCCAATTCTTAAAATAAGTCTTTGTAACTGGCTTTCCATCTTGCAGACTCATATCCCCCATATACCACTTTATATCTATCAGTCAACCATCCTCTTATCCATGCTAATATTCTATAATCCAAACTCATATTCTTCAATTTATGCAACAGTCTACTGTGCTGTATTTTGTCAAAAGCCTTAGCAAAATCCAAAAGTATCATTTTGTCATTCCCCTTGTCTAATTCAATGGCAACATTGTTATAGAATGTGAGCAAGTTGCTAAAACATGACCTTCCCTTAGTAAACCCATGTTGCTCATTGCCAAGTAGAGATTCACTGTCAACCCATTTCTGAATGCGAGCCCTAACCAATTTTTCCAAAAATCTTCACCACCACTCCTGAGATACTAATTGGTTGATAGTCGGATACATTGGTCTTTGCACCACCCTTTTGCAATAGAATTATCATGCATTCTTTCTATTCCTGCAGAATCTTCCCTGTTCTGACACTCATATTAAACAGCCTGGTCATATGAATAGCCAGTTCAGCTTCATCTATAATCACACCATCTGCATTTAGAAGAGTTATTCTTTCATATTCATTCTTTCTTTTACTTGCAGCATAAAATTCTTGTGGGTTCTCTTTAGCACTCAGAGCCAGTTTCTTTTCATACTCACTTTGCTTTCCGTACAACAGTTTTGAGTATTCTGGCCTGTTGCTTATAATAGTCATAATGTACATTATCCTCGTGCACTCAGTATTCCTTCCACTTCGTTTTCTTATGAATCTCTTGCTTAATATCCATTTGACTCCTACCTTATTTATTCTTCTAACTCTTGGGATACACTGATATTGCATCATTTAAGTATTATTTAAATGCTTCCCATGCACTGTCGATATTCTTCCCATCCATCAACCGATTCCATTCAACTTGGTATACTCCTCAGTTGGTCATAATTTCCTGCTTTGTAGTTCAGCATGTAATCTTTTCTGAATGGAATATTTATAAACTTTATAAATATTATATAAACATTACTGTTTATATAATATTTATAAACAGTAATGACAACAGGAGATTTTCATTCTTCTCATGAGATTCTGCTGCTACCCAATCAATATTTGGATAATTAAAATCTCCTGTTGTCATTACTGTTTTCACTCTCATCTTGTCTATTTGGTGATGAATTTCTTCATCACTAGCAACTGATCCATCAGATCTGTAACAAACCCTACTATGTAATTGATCTTGTTAGATTCTACCTCACACCAGATGGCTTCGAACTCACTGCCACATGTAATACTGTTAGCAGTAGTAGTAGTACAATCGTAGGTCTCAACTCTAATTAGATTCAAATCATCCATTATCATTAGCAGCACACCCCCTCCTCTTCTATTCTCTCTATCCTTCCGAAAAATAGTGTACCATTGACACTCGATACAAGTTAGTATGTCTGATTCTAATAGCCAGATCTCACTAATGCCTACAATCTTAGGTCCCAACATATTGACTAAGGCAACAAACTATCACTTTGTTTCTGATACTCCTAGCATTCATGTACAGACATAATAATCTGCCTGCATTTTCTTTTTGTATACTCTTGTCTGCATGACACAGTTGGACATCTTGCAGATCGATTCTTCTCTAGTGCCTTATAGGTGTAGACATCTTTGCACATGTTTGATGGATCCAAACCAAACCAGACAAACACAAAGCCGAAATTGTTCTCTCATCAACATTTCCACAACAATGCCCATTCCTGTCATTAACACAGTTATATAACATTGTCACTCTTACACTCACATTCTCACCATTCTTCCCTTTATAATTTAGTTTCCCCGACTCTGTGTTAGGTCTCATTATATCAGAAATCTTTCACACAATTTCAGCCAAACGGCATTTGCCCATTTTCCATTTTAGCTACTTTTGTAACTCATCTGAAAATATTACACTTCACATTAGAAAACAATCAAATAATTTTCTGCCCTTTTTTTTTAATACACTATTCTGACTTTTAGATGGTTCACTACCTTTTACTATTTACAGAAAGCCAACATATATTTGAAGATATTAGCACAAACACATTACCACAATCTTAGTGTTATTGGGTTCTTTTCTGCATCCGATTTTCACAATTCAGAAATATGGTAAAGGATGGAATTTGGCCTTTGAAGTGTGGTTTAAATGTGATATGAAGGCACTTCAGTTATCTTTTTCTTTTCAGGTAGTACAAATCCTCAAAACATTAACACAGAGCCAGGGCTATTTGTACTAGTGATATGGCTCATGACACCAATCTTTTTGGCAATGTCTACAGCTACTAGAAAGATAAAATATTACATTCTTCCCTACCCTTCCCCAAACACACAACACCAAAGGACCACTATTCTTATCTAGAATGTCTTGAAATAGCTGAAAATATAGCTCAAGTCCTAAAGAAGGAATGAACAAATGAATGACCACAATTGAAGCACACTTTCATTGTGGCAACAGTAATTTGCTTACCAAAGAACAAACTCCATCCTTTATCACATCCAAAAGTATATACGAGGGTGGTCTGAAAATTTCTCTGCTTTGACCATAGATGGCAACACTATCAGCAACATTTTTTTTTTTCTATGTTGGCACATGTGTCATAAACATCCATGTGCAATTGCAAGTCATTCTATCAAGTAGTTTGTTTTATACAGCTGTCTGAAGCAAAAGTGTTGTCTGTATTCCTTAAAATGGATAAAATTGAGTATCGTGTGGTTATAAAATTCTTTATAAAAGAAGGTTTAACACCAAAAGAAATTCATTCGAAGTTCATAAAAGTTTATGGGCACTCTTCTCCTTTGTTTTTGACAATTAAGAAATGGGTTGCCGAGTTTAAACGTGGATGTACCAGCCTCGAAGATGATCCACGTGAAGGACATCCAAAAAGTAACAATGCCAGAAATCATCGATCAAGTCACGATATGGTATTGGATGACCAACGAGTCAAAGTGCATGAAACTGGGACTATAGGCTCAAAAGAACATGTAGGATATATTTTGCATGAAGAATTGCATATCAAAAAGTTTTGCACTAGATGGATGCCGTGCTTGCTCACAACAGATCAAGAAAGCACTTACATGAAAATCTCTGAACAGTGCTTGGAGCTTTTTAACAAGAATAAAAATGATTTTGCGACTTGATTTATTAGTATGGACGAGACTTGGATTCACCATTACACACCAGAATCCAAACAACAGTCAAAACAGTGGACAGAAGCCAGTTGTTCAGCTCCAAAGAAGACAGTCAGTTCCATCAGCAGGAAAGGTCATTGGTGTTTTGGAATGCTAAAGGCATTTTGTTTATTAATTTTTAAAAGGGTAAAATAAATGGGATGACCAGGGATCAAGAGGAAGCAGTTGGAATTGAAAAGGGTTTTAAAATGAAGCAGAAAGGGAAATGGCCCCAGTCGAGCATGGAGAGATCACAGAGTGAGTGGTAGTATCAGTGGAACTAGCTCTAGATCCAGAAATGAGCTGTTGTGTTTGTATACAAATGCTATAAGTATAAGAAACAAGGCAGATGAAATGGTTGCACTAATTGCATCTCTTCACCCAAAGATTGTCGGAATAAGTGAAATATGGTTGGAAGAGGATGACATCCTGACAGGAATTGAGATGGAAGGGTATGATATGTTTCGTGAGGACAGAGGGGGTAAAAAGGCAGGGAGAGTGCTATTGATGATAGAGAAAGAGTTATGTTCCATACAAAGTGGAGATGCAAGAGGGAAATAGTGCCATTTTGAGGCAATATGGTGTGAGATAGAGGTGAATGGAATCAAATACTTGGTGGGATGTTGTTATAGACCAGGTAATGTGGATGGTGGTGATAATGAAATGTACAATCAAATTAGCCAAGTAAATAAGAAAAGGGTGATCATTATGGGTGATTTTAATTATGGCAATATAGACTGGAATGATGAAATAGCAACTGGAAGTGAAGAAAATGAGTTTCTTGAGTTTTTGAGGGATAACTACCTCAGACAGTATGTAACAGAGGGCACACGAGGATTGAGGGTCTTGGATTTGGTCATCTCATCACAGGATGTAATTGTAAATGAGGTGTCAAATCATCCAAAAATTGGTGATAGTGACCATGAGGTGATTACCTGGGTGGTTGCTAGCAGCACGAGGACCTCTGTGAGAAAAGGGTATATGTGGAACTACAAGGGAGTGATTATGAAGAGCTCAGACAGCTTGCAGGTGTAGCGTAGAATGAGTTTAGCTGGAAAAGAGATCAATGCAGCTTGGGGGGGGATTTTCAAAAACTATTTAGTAGATGCTATGTCTAAATGTATTCCAAGGGTGAGAAGGTTAAATAAGGTGGGTGTGAGATGGATGAATAAAGAGATTAAGCATGCAATACAGTGAAAAAGGGCATTGTGGAGGCAGCATAAGAGAAGTGGAAATAACCAATTCCATGAGGTCTACAAAGACCAAGCAAGGAGGGCGACTTGCTTGGTGAGGATAGCTAAAGAGGTATGAACAGCAGTTGGCTAATGAAGCCAAAAAGAATCCTAAAGAGTTCTTTTGATATGTAGCCAACAAAAGAAAGAATAATTATGGAAGGATGACATTGATTGGAGAAAATGGTATAAAGACAGCTGTTGCAGAATGTGTGGTGGAAATACTTAATGAGCAGTTCATAAAGATCTTTCAATCTTGTGAATGTGACTTCATGGAGGGATTGAGAGCAGTTGATGATGGGGAGGAGAGACTGGCTGTAGGTGAGCAAGAGGTATGGAGAGTTGAGTAAACTAGATGTTAATAAGGCTGTGAGACTTGATAATATATCACCACATATTCTGAAAGAATGTGCCAGGGAATTGACATCTGCCTTGACATATTTTTTTAATATGAGTCTTGGACTCGGTCAAGTTTTCATGAGGTACTCTATCGAAGGCTTTTGATAGAGTACCTCATGATAGGTTGACAGTCAAACTAGAGCAGATGGGGTTGGATATTAGATTGGTGCATTGGATTCGAGACTGGCTATCTGATAGGTATCAACAAGTCGTGTATGAGGGAGCGATATTCAGGAAAAGTAAAGTCACTAGTGGAGTACCTCAGGGGTCTGTTTTAGGTCCATTGCTGTTTAACTTGTATATTAATGATATAGGTGAAGATTTGGATGGAGATATTCAGTTGTTTGCAGATGATGCAAAGTTGGGATGAACCATGAAGTGTAGTGAAGATGTTGTGGCCTTATAGGAAGACTTGAATAGATTGAGTGATTGGGCACAGAAATGGGGATACGAGTTCAATGTTGCAAAATGTAAGGTTTTAAAATTTGGAAAACAAAGATGGGATGCAGAATTTATGCTTGGTGAGAATATATTGTTGGAGGTAGAGGAAATAAGAGATCTGGGGATGATAGTGGATAAGGATCTAAAATTTAGGGGACACATCACCAAAATTGTGACGACAACAACAAAGGCTTCTGGGAATGATGCGGAGGACACTGACGTGTAGAAGTAGGGAGATTCTTGTTCCATTGTATAAGGCTTTGATTAGGCCACACATGGACTATTGTGCCCAGATTTGGACACCGGGTTTTCAGAAGGATGGAGAGTTGTTGGAAAGGGTCCAAAAGAGACTGACTAAGGTAGTATCTGACCTCTAGAAGGTCGAGGATGAGGAAAGATTGAGAAGATGTAATTTGCAGAGTCTGGTGGACAGGAGGAAGAGGGGAGATATGATAGAGACCTAAAGTTGGTAAGTGGTTGTTATAGGATCAATGCTGGAGAAGTTTTACAGAGAATAGTGGGAGATCAAGGATAGTTTCCAGGGATGACCTCTGGTCATCCCTGGAAACTGTATAAAGAGGATGTGAGTAAGGGAGTGAGAGGCAGAGTGGTGAATGATTGGAATGCCTTGCCTGAGAATGTGGTGTCTGCAAAGAGTTTGAATGTGTTTAAAACACGGTATGGTGAGCTGTGTGTGTGTGATAAAAGGACCTCCCAGATGAGTCTTTGACTCCATTAGGTCTTGGGGTGGTAATAATAGTAATAACTGGGGAATATTATTCCGATCTTTTAACCAGCCCGGTTAGGTTAGGTTAGAAAAGACCGGTTTGCAGTAGGAAAAAATCATCTTTCATCAGGACAATGCACCTGCCCACAAAGGTGTTTTTGCAATGGGAAAATTAAGGGATCTGCACTATAAATTGTTGGAATATCCACCCTATACCCCAGATTTGGTTCTCTCTGACTTCTATCTCTTTCCAAAACTAAAACTTCCCCACTGTTCTGCATTTTTCTTCGAATCAAGAGGTGATTGCATCTGTAGAGGGATGTTTTGCAGATCTTACTGAGAACCACTACAGGGGATAGGATAATGGCACTGGAGCATCGCTGGAATAAATGTTATTAATATTAAAGGAGATTATGTTGAAAAATAATTTTTAAATTATAAATTCGTTTTTTCATCGTTAGGCCATGAACTTTTCAGACCACCCTCGTAGAGTTTTTTGACTGCAACATGACCTACAGTGGACAGACAGGAATGTCTGTTAACAACCACCTCTGAGAACAATCTTCCCAGGAGAAGCTGCATTAATCTGCCAACAATTTGAGCAGTCATTTTAAGAACAACTTAAATCTGTGAACTGTCAATAGCTGCTATTTATACATTAGCAGGTATCAAATTGTGACTTTAGGTCTTCGCAGTTTGAATTATTTCCTTATACTCATTGTCACTCATGTTGACATAAGTAATTGGGCTCTGGAGATGCTGAGTGAAAATCAAGCAAAATATTAGTTAATGAACATCTTTATATGATTTATTGTTTTAGTGTTGTAAATATCATAAAAGAGAAATGAACAATGTCGAGCACCTATGCCTGTCAACAAAGTATCTAAGTGAAGATTAAGTTTGTTGAAAGATAGAGAAAGCACTTTAATAAAATATTAAATGTAGAAAACAGTATAAGTACAAGAATCGAGGTCTCTCTCCTATATGTGTGTGAATTTAAGTATTACACATGAAGGTAATCCATAGAGGAAGAAAGGAAAGGTATGTGGTAGTGGTAATATAGCAATAGAATTACTTAATATGGTTAATGAAATTGCAAGTGATATTTAATAGAGTGCTAGAGAGTGAAAAGATATCCCAAAGAAAATGAAAGAAATGTTAATAACCATAATTCCAAAAAAAGAAATCTGAATATTGGAGAGAAATTACTTCCTATCAGTACCTGCAAATTTTTGTTTGCGGGTACTGATAAATAGAATTAATGAAATACAAAAGATATTAAAGCATAAGTAAGTTGGTTTTAGAACAGGTGGAAGTTCTGTACATTTGAACTTTAAGGAGTATAATAAGCAAAAATTGCAAATACAACTCAAAACCTGGCCTGGCTTGCCGAGTGGTTAGCATATCTGCTCTCCAGCCAAAAGGCTGTGGGTTCGAATCCCGCCGTGGGCATGGATGTCTGTAATTGTGTGTGGAAAAACAGGTGGTGGTGCTCGTGGTAGATGGCATTGGTAGTTGCGGTCATTTGGTGGATTGAGTGGTGGAGACAGCATTGTAGAGCAGGTGCCCTCCCTCGAGGAGTCTTTGGACTCCCTGGAGGTGTCAAATAATAATAAAAAAGATAATTGCGATGTTGAAATGAACATTGATCTGCAGTGAACTGTGGCCTCCCTTGATGAGTCCTTGACTCCCTGGACATTGGATAATAATAATTGAGTTGAGTATAGAATTTAGAAGACTATCTTTATACCTAAATTTTATAGATTTTGTCAAAGTTTTGACAGTATTGATGGATAGATATTATGAATATTTATTAGAAGTTGGAATTCCTAATAAATATATAGAATAATAAATGTATAAAGAAAGTAAAAGTTATTACCCACATGTATTATATTCTGATTTCTTCCAAAAATGTTTACATTGGGCAATAGCATTGTATCAAGTATAGCTCATCATTATAACATTAATCCATAAATGAAAAGGGGAAATTCTTGCACAGTGCTATCTGATTGAAAGTTAAAATCCATTAATGTTTCAGAGCTGATTTGCATAACTTTTTTGCACATTAGTTATGCTACACCAGTCTTAATCATACACATTTTTGCTATTATCTATTTTTACAATTTTCTATTTTTCCTAGTCCAAAATTCCAAAGAGACAAGTATTTTCTTTACTTTCAGGACAGATTCTTGTCAGCTTTAGTGCTTTTCATACTGAGTGAAATAGCCTGAACTTCATGAATGGCAGAGTTGCTGTCTGAGAGCATTATTTTCATTCATTCATTCCAGATGCATGAGAATCAGATTATTTTGCCAATCAAACTTAAATTTGCTTTCTTGGATCTATTTGCATATGATGCATAGGTTCAGACAGATAAGCCAATGTCTTAAGACTGTTTTTTCTAACCATAGAAGATGCTCCTCTTCATCAGTAGCCAATCAGTATTATTCACAAATTCCGAATTGGTGAAGGACCTTATTTTTACAAATATTTCTGCATAAGATGAAGTGACTTGTCATTACTTTCAATTTAAAAAAATTCACTGACTTTGTTCAATAACAATATATTAAAGCTTAGTTGATTCTTTTGCTTGCAGGCCTGACTGGCTAAATGGATAGTTTCCACTTTTCAATATGTGGGTGATGGGTTTGAATAAATTGAGTGATTGGGCAAGCAAATGGGGATGTGAGTTCAATGTTGCAAAATGTAAGGTTTTAAAATTTGGAAAACAAAGATGGGATGCAGAATTTATGCTTGGTAAGAATATATTGTTGGAAGTAGAGGAAATAAGAGATCTGGGAGTGATAGTGGATAAGGATCTAAAATTTAGGGGTCACATCGCCAAAATTGTGAAGACAACACAAAGACTTCTGGGAATGATGAGGAGGACACTGACGTGTAGAAGTAGGGAGATTCTTGTTCCATTGTATAAGGCTTTGATTAGGCCACACATGGACTATTGTGCCCAGATTTGGTCACCTGGTTTTCAGAAGGATGAGGAGATGTTGGAAAGGGTCCAAAGGCGACTGACTAAGGTAGTTTCTGACCTCTGGAATGTCGAGTATGAGGAAAGATTGAAAAGATGTAATTTGCAGAGACTAGTGGAGAGAAGGAAGAGGGGAGATATGATAGAGACCTAAAGTTGGTAAGGGGTTGCTATAGGATCAATGGTGGAGAAGTTCTACAGCGAATAGTGGGAGATCAGGGGAGAACCAGAGGTCATCCCTGGAAACTGTATAAAGAGGGTGTGAGTAGGGGAGTGAGAGGCAGGTTTTTTTCGTGCAGAGTTGTGAATGATTGGAATGCCTTGCCTGAGAGTGTGGTGTCTGCAAGGAGTTTGAATGTGTTTAAGACCCGGTATGATGAGATGTGTGTGAGATAAAAGGACCTCCTAGATGAGTCTTTGACTCCATGAGGTCTTGTTTAATAATAATAATAATAATAATCTCATTATGACATTGGTATTAGTGTAATGTAGGGAGGAAACTGTCAAAGCCACAGTAAATGGGAGACCAGGGGTTTAGAAGATATGGCTGAACAGCTGCTAGCAAGCCATCGCCATTCACTGTCTCACTGCAAATGTAATGAACTTATGTTTAGAATGGGACAGTGACATCGAAAAGGGAGGCAGCTCTCGTTTCCTGCTCTTTCATTCCATTTACCTTTGTGCTTTAGAAAACAGTCTTTCTCAAAACACATTTTCCATAAGGATTTCACCCTCTATTTCTTCAAAAAACATTAACAGGTTCCTTCTTTCTTCTTGACGCTGTGCTATAGGATTTTGCAACCTGTCGTGTGTTTGATTGATGTTAAAAACAATAACTATTTTCATCACCTAATGTGAGACCCCAGCCATCTCATTTGCTTGAGGTATGAAGTGGCTTGAAAAAGCAAATCTTAGTTTCTAGGATGTTTTCTGGATTATGTGAGTCATTATTATCAACAGTTCTCCATGCAGTTAAGAGACTTATCATGGGAAGTTCCACTCTGACATATACAGCTCATCATTCCTCGACTTAAATGCATTCACTTTCCTTGCACTCACCACACTCTCAGGCACTGCAATCCAATCTCCCACCACACTCCATGCAAAAAATGTACTTTATACTCACCTTATACAGCTTCCAGGGATGGCTTCTTGTTCTTCCCGTATCCAAATTATCAAAAATCTCATCCATGAGAATCTGATAATTACCCCTTACCGACTTATATGTCTTGATCATGTCTTCCCTCTATCCACTAGGCTCTGTAATTTGCATTCTCTCAATCTGTCCTTATATTCCACATTTTAGATAACAGAAATCAACTTAGTCAATCATCTCTGGACCTCATCATCCTTTTGAAAACCTGCCAACTAAATCTGTTCACAATAATCCATATGCAGTCACTAGTGATAGGAATGTGTTATAGGCTACTGACCTTTCTTGGTTGGGATTATCATTAAAAAAACAACAACACAAAAGCAGTTATCTGATAATGCTATATTTATAATTTTTTTGAAACTTTATGAAATTGTTCACAACAAAAACAAACTGGTCATTTCGTGCAAAGTTGTTTTAAAAAAAGAATACCACTTTTTTGTTTAATTCCATTCCTCTCACAACTCTAACTACCCTTTTGGTCAACAGTAAACTCTTAGTTGTATTAAGAAGTTGTCTTGATTTTTGATAGCATTGCTGATTGAACCTAATTTTAAAAAAAAAGTATTAAAAGTAAGTAAAATCATGGATATTAAAGTTTAATATCAGCCAGTTTTCCTCAGAATAATATTTTAGTATATTTGTAAAAATAATCATACTTTATAATTATGAATCTTTTTACAATTATTTCTCTGTAAGTATATTGTTAGTTTTGGTTTCATAACATATATATCAGCACTTGCAATGTGCTGTTATTGATGTTATTGTCAAAATGAAATGTAAAGCATTTGGAAAATTGATGTATTTACTAGATTTTGATAGTTGTGTCACTTCCAATTTTTTTATAATAAAAAAATTGAAAGTGACAATTATCAAAATCTATTAAATAGATCAATTTAAAATTGTTAAATGTTGAAGTATTTGTGGTAGTTTTGTTTAGACATTCTTGTTACAGTAACTGAGACAACGTGTCAGCCATTTACATGGAGTGTGCATGCTCGACGAGGAGATTGATGGGCGATTGACAGCTGATAGAACGTTCGGTATTGGAGTAACGAGAAAAATGAGAGAGCTAATGGAAGTTTAAGAATGCTGACTGGAGAAATTTTGTTCTTAGGAAGTTTTTAAGTTTTACCTGACAGTTGGCAGAATATTTGTAGAAGATTCCAAAAAGGAATCGTAGAACTGCGAGTCTTTAAACTGGAGTTGACTGTCAACAAGTATTTGGTAAATAAAAGAATATTTGCAGTCGATGTTCTAATTGAATGTTCAAGGTAATGTGAATGGAAAGTTTCATCTTCTGTCTTAATTCTCCCAACTGGCCAGTACATTTATATATGTCCAGATAAATCTGGATACGATTGTGTAACACCTATTGAATAACATGGATAAGTGCAAGTTGGTCTCACTATTTCATCCATCTCGGTCAGTAGAGAGGTTAAGGATGCTGGATTACTATGGAAAAGCAACTGGTGAAATTTGAAACTGTAAACTGGCTTAACATGAAGAGCTCAACTTAGATACATTGTTTATGAAGTAGTATAAGAAACTTTTTTTAAGAAACTTTTTTTCCCCGTCTGGTACAAAATTAGTAAATTGTGCATCAAATAGAACTGCAAGAGGTAAGAATATTTGTACTTCAGTGAGACAGGAGGAATAATATTGTATCAGTTTCTTTGTTAGGAAACAAACCAACTCTGATGAACGTTTTTGTTGTTGTGAAAACAAGGTGTTTAGTCTGGTAGACATGATTAAGTATATGTCAAACAATCTAATAATAGAATAAGTCAGAATGAATGATTTTAATATTTTGGATAAAAAATTCTGAAGGTAGATTTATTTTAGAAGGCCTTGGATCCAGTTAATTTTGCAGTTATTAATGAAATGTATTTATTTTTTGTTTGTTCTTGAGTCACTGATTTTTCGTATTCTAAAAGAAATAGTTAAGTCATTTCACCAATCGGAATTGAACCTTTGTATTTAATAAACATCTAGAGTATAACAAATCTTTATGGTGATGAAATAAAAGGAACCATCTCTTTTCATATTCATTCACAAAATTATAAAACTTAAAATATTAAAAATAATAAAGCAGTTATTTGACAGGTTTTATAATTTATCTAAAAATCTCAGATGGCCCACATTTTAGCATATCTGGAAAACATTCTTTGGGGAATGGTTAATAATGCGATTCATTATGTGCTGTTTCATTTCTAGGGCTTTTTTTTTTTTTACACTTATTTCAGTGCTTAATTTATATATTTGAGTAAGACTTTAATATTCATACAGTATCAAATCAATGCATGGGAAGTGCCTCCTGAAAGAACCAACCAGCCTGCCATTGTGACAGTTTGTAGATATGCCAATGGAGATTGCATATAATCACTAGTTGAGGTGAACATTGGTTGTCTTCATCTGCTATAAAGACCATTACTTATCAAAAACAAATTTTGTAGGTCACAGATATGGACTTTTCTTTGTGGTAATCCATCTTAAAACCTAGTTTCAGTAGGAACTAGGATTTTTGTTCCAAAATTCCTGGAAAAATTTCTAATCTTTTTTATCTTGAATCCTAGGAAAAACAGTGCAAGATTTTTGAGATCTTACATAAATTTAAATTTGCAAATCTGAAACAGAAAATCTGTTTATTATGTTTTAGTTATGTAAAATTAGTATTGTATCATATAGATTATAGATTATTAAAATTTTATTTTACACATTTTATTCATGTTTCATTTTATGTTTTAATATATTTACTCTTATGTTTCCTTTAAACATAATACAATAATATCATATGACTTTATAAATCAGGTGCTATTAGATGTGGGTGTTTCACCCAAATCTAATAGATATTTTTGTTACACTTGGCCAGTCCGAGTTGGTTCATTTGCAGAATTACTGTTCTTATCTGGTAGTTCATTAGTTAAAATCACTACAAGTATCTAACTGACTTATGCTGTAATGCAGTGCTTCCTAAACTTCTGGATGTTAGGGTCCCCTTTGCAAAAATGAAAATATTTCACGGCCCCCCTCGAAAACATCGTAATAGATATATTATTATAATATTTATTCTATTTATATTCAATACAAAACATACACAGTGAATATTGCAAAAATCAAATGCATATATTACATTTTTTGTCTCTTACCATTTGGTTCTGAAGACAATGCGGGCTGTTCTGGTAAAATATGAAATACTATCCTTTTTTTTTTTTTGAGTCTGTTTCTGCTTCTGATTGTTTGCAGGATTTTTTTTATTATCAGCCACTTATTCATCTCAGAGTTAAATTTTTTTAAACGTAGAATAGATCAAATAATATCACCACTTACTGATACTGGCACACCACAGACTGACAACAGGAAATTAGTGAATATTACCTGAATAAGGGAATCCCCAGACCAGGAACATTTCTCTTTTGTGTGACTTTTCTCCCTTTACGGTAATGAAGCCTAATGCAAAACAGACAGCAAAGGCAGGTTATTAAAACGTCCATATGATTGGTGTGGTATTAACAAAAGATCACGTAACCTAAAGATAAAAGCATAGCTGACAATTGAGTTGAAATGCTGTCTTCAACCGAATTCCATATGTGAAACTGCCATAACATTCATTATATATATAGTAACATATATATATGTTACTTAGTTTTAACACGTTCAGCTTGAATTTTATTGCTGCCTTGGGAAATCGTACTCGCATCTAATTAATAACGATAGTTTTTAAATAAAGTAGTAAATAAAAATATTTGGTTAACCGATCAAGTGTTGATCAATTTTATTATTATTAACTGAACCAACTAGTTTCGCCACACTTATCTGTTGGCGTCTTCAAGGCACTTATATATAGGTTTAACCACTCTCATAATTATGCGTAACTGCAAAACTGACAAGAATAAAAACTGACTAGAATAATTAAAATAAAATAGTATCGAACGTGAGTGAAACACGTATCGCGTGTACAAGATCAGCTAACTGTTGCTGAGGCACTTTCTGTAGTTTGTATTAAAGTTCATTTCTTCCGTTTTTAAGGTTCTGATTAGGGTTTTCCATATCTCTGGGAGTATTAGGCCTTGATTTCTGTTAAGGTTCACAGTAGAACGGGCAACTGTGGCTGCTTCTTTGAAAATTCTTGAATGGTAATCTTCCTCTAAGTAAGGGGAGCAGTTTTGTCCCACTCGATGACATGGTTAGTTGTGGAGAAATGAGACGGTAGGCCAGAAATGTCCTGTCTGTTGTTTTTGACATAGCCAATGTGCTCCTTTTGTCTGATTTCGAGGCTTCTCGAAGTCTGTCCGATGTAATTAGAGCCACGTGAGCATGGTATGTTATAAACTCCAGCATATTTATAGAAAGGATGGTTGTCTTTTGGAGATCTTAGTAGTTTACGAATAGATTCTATAGGTTTAAATGTTACTCTTATTTTGTGTTGTTTGAGGAGATTGGCGAGCTTGTTGGAAATGCCACTTACAAACGGAATTGCAATTGTTTTTATATATTGAATCTCTTCTTGTTCTCTTTGTGGTGGTTCAGAGAAGGATTTTATTGACTAGTCTTCTTGGATAGCCGTTCAAGTAGAGATTGTTGGAAATAAATTTTAACTCATCTTGAAGGGTCTTGTTGTCCATTGTGATGCAAATGGCTCTTTTCTTTAAGATGTGTACAATGCTGAGTTTATGTGATATGTGGTGAGAGGAGTTAAAATGTAGGTAGCGACCTGTATTGGTCGATTTTCTGTACACCGATCGATTTATACTGCCATCAGTTTGTTTTTTTGATTAAGATGTCTAAAAACGGAAGTTGTTTTTCTCTTTCAAGTTCCAGAGTGAATTTAATAGAATGATGGAAAGCGTTGATCTTTTTGAGAAAATCATGTCATCTTTGTTATTGTTCCATATGATGAAGATATCGTCCACATATCGAAACCAAATTTTCAGATTCAAATTTCAGACAGGACATTTCTGGCCTATCGTCTCATTTCTCCACAACTAACCATGTCATCGAGTGGGACAAAAGCTGCTCCCCTTACTTAGAGGAAGATTACCATTCAAGAATTTTCAAAGAAGCAGCCACAGTTGCCCGTTCTACTACCTTAACAGAAATCAAGGCCTAATACTCCCAGAGATATGGAAAACACTAATCAGAACCTTAAAAACGGAAGAAATGAACTTTAATACAAACTACAGAAAGTTCCTCAGCAACAGCTAGCTGATCTTGTACACGCGATACGCGTTTCACTCACGTTCGATACCATTTTATTTGTAATTATTCTAGTCAGTTTTTATTCTTGTCAGTTTTGCAGTTACGCATAATTATGAGAGTGGTTAAACCTATATGTAAGTGCCCTGAAGACGCCAACAGATAAGTGTGGCGAAACTAGTTGGTTCAGTTAATAATAATAAAATTGATCAACACTTGATCGGTTAACCAAATATTTTTATTTACTAATTTATGATCAAGAAAATAACCTTCATAACGATAGTTTTTAGTTAGCTACTGTGTTTGCCCATGCAACATATGGTTTTGTTTCAGTCTATACAGCATAGTTTCTGTATGAGGGGACATGTGATTCATTAATTAGTGTGTTTTTATCCCAGTTGTCTCTAATTGCACTATTTGTTGAGAAATATATTACACAGGCTCCTCATACCTTATTCACTGGCATAATAAAAGTACTTTTTATTGCCTCTGCAGTATAGTGGCTATTAGGGAGGGGTGTTGTTTACCACTGCGAGCGAGTTACTATCTCCCTACATGACTTGTTTAAGCTTTTTTTCATGTGTGAAGTATATGCGAAACTTTTATTGGTAACAGAAAACTAGCTCGGATGACAGTGATAATATAAAGAGTTTTGATATGTATATAAAGTCAATATCAGCAGTCCCTGATTACGAACGCGTGATGAAAGGGACAGGAAGATTTAGAGCTTCCCTGGAGAGCATTCGAAGTAAATACAATTAACCACTGCTTTGAAATGAAACATATGAATAAGCAATATTTACTAATAAAGCGCTGAAATACGCAGGAAGCAAAGTTTGTCAACCAACACCAATGTGTGAATTTTTCCATTAAAATATAAAAAATAACAAAAAATAAATAAATAATAAAAGTTAAATACGTTTCTTTTAAAATAAAAAAAATCTTAGTCTTAAAACATTTTAAATTTGTTTTCATTATTTCACGGCCCCCCCTCAACAAAACCTACGGGCCCCCAAGGAGGCCGCGGCCCACAGTTTGGGAAGCGCTGCTGTAATGCATGGTGGTTAACATTTTTCATGTTTATTTATAAATTGAATCCTTTGATCCATTTGTTGATAAGATAAAAATATTTTATACTTTTAATTTTTGTTAATTTTATCATTTAATATGTAAATATAGAGCATATTATGGATTCATCCATATTTCATAGCCAAATATTGATAGAAACTTTAAAACAATTTCAAAATTTACCAGAGCTTGAGAATATATAGCCTTTGGCATCAGAGTTGCCTTGGTTTGCACTACTTAAAAGAAACAATCTCTGCTCAGAAGCTTGTGTGTTTGCCTTTTGTTAGTGCTTAAATTAGTTTTCACTGGCCTGTGACAGCTGTTTAGAACTCTTCTTTCTCATAAGAGACCTGGAGAGAGAGAGGATGAGTGAGAACAAAAGTCTTCTCAATACTATAGCAGTCCTACATCCAAAAGTACTTAACTTTTGTAAGTGAACTCTCGGCAGGTGCATAAACAGTTACTGAAGTATATAGAGTTAAATGTCTTCAATTTAACTTTCTGACATAGGATTACTGCTATATTGAGAGGATTTTTGTTCTCTCTAGGTTTTTGTCTAGTCCTGATGAGAACCATGTTTCGATACAGCTGTCAGGTTAGTGAAATCTAATTTAAGCACTAATAATAATAAAAAAAAAAAAGCATATATGTTCCAGACCAGAGCTTGTCTTTTAAGTAGTGTAAACCAAGTCAATTCCAACATTGAATGTTATACTCTCATAAGCTCAGTTTGTTTCTTAATAAGGACGTCTAGGAATGGAAGTTTATTATCTTTTTCTAGTTCCAATGTGAACTTGATAGTGTTGTGAAAGCAACACTATAGAAGTCTGACAATAGCATCAACCTGTCAGTATATAGAAAACCTACTAACACCAGACGCTACCTCCATTTCTACTCGTCTCACCACATATCCCATAAACTCAGCATCATCCATATGCTCAAAAAAAAAAGCTATACAGTGTACCACAGACCCTGGCGACTTACAAGAATTAATGAAAATATCCAGAGATCTATCCCTAAATGGCTACCCTGCAAGAATCATCTACAAGATTCTCTTTAGTGACATAATGCAAAGACGAGATGAAACCCAGTACATCAGCTCTATAACAATTCCATTTGTTAGTACCATATCCAAAAAATTAGCTCTTCTAAAATCTTATAATAGAGTAATCTTCAAACCTATCGAGACCATTCAAAAGTTTATAAGATCACTGAATGATAGCCATCCTTTCTACAAATACTCTGGATTTTATAGCATACCCTGTTCATGCAGTATCAATTACATCAGACAGACATCTAGAAGTTTTGAAAGAAGAAAGAAAGAACACATATGTAAGGAATAACAGACAGGATATATCAGGCCTTTCTTCCCACTTTGCCTCTACCAACCATAATATTGAATGGGATATGAGTCGTAGGCCCTACATAGAAGAGAACTGCCATTCCAGAATATTCAAAGAAGCTGCTACAGTCACCTGTTCAACAGGTAACTTAAATATGAATCAAGGCCTAATCTTACCAGATATATGGAAAACTAATCAGATCATTTAACCAAAAAGAAATGAACTTTCATGAAAATTACAATAAATATCTCAACAAATAAAACATTGTACTTGCAACATGCATATTATGTCATTGTATCATGCACAGTGATAACTTTATATAATTTTTAGAATTGTCAGTCCATTTTCCTAGTTTTTACTTTCTATTACTTACCAGTGTATCCTTTGAAAATGCTGACAGATATTAGTCAGTGAAACGTCAGATATTAAACTATTATTTACTTGACTAATACACAGAATTAAGTCTTTAATACTAGTGGTCAAGAAAAAGGTCAAAAGCAATCTGAAGTTTGGAAACACATTTAAGAAATGTAAAAGTGAGGAGGTACTAGTGCAGTTTTGTCCAAAGCAGATTTCATATAAGGAATTGAACACTATTGGACTGAGAAGGCATGTGTGAATCACACTTTAAAAAAAGGACTGAGCAAAAATACTGAACCTTCAAGTAGCTCAAAAGAACTGTTGTGAAACAAAAAAATTAAGTAGGATTATATCGAGATTGGCTGCTGCAGATGATTCTCATTTTGAAGTATAGAGTTGAAAGTCTTCAATTTAGCTTTCTGACATAGGATTACTGCTATGAAACTTGTGTATGCAAATAAATTCCAAAGTAGAATTATGTATTAGCAAAGACCCAGTCAAATATATTACAGTTAATTTTGGACCTCTGCAAACAAAGAAAAAAAAAAAAAAACAAATATCAAAAATAAAAGAATTAGCAGAATTGGGTCACCATTTTCATTTTACTTTGGCTGTGAGTGGACCAGTATTGGAACTAAAAAAAAATAAATAAAATAGGATCAACATTCTTCTGGGTATATACCCAGAAGAATTTGATTACTTGATATTCACAATATTGTGGACTTACAAAATCACGCATTCTGAATAATTTTGAAAAATATACTGTGTGTAACAACAGATAAATGCAGAAATTTGAACGAGAAAGCTTAGTTGAAAATTTACTCTGACTTAATTATTCAATTATCGATGTATTTCAACAATTCATTATTTAAAAAAAAGTAAAAATTTAATATACTTAAAATTGAAATACTTTAAAATATTTTTCACGAACAAAATTGTATAGTCGTTGAAATTCTTGGGACTTGGGAAAGAAAAATGTGTACCCCTTTATTCCTGGAAACTGAAGAATAGCCGAAACTCAGAAACCCTAGTAGGTATATATAGCACATGTACTGACAAGTAAGGATTAATTAAGCTTTGGAAGCCTTTCTCTAGAGCATTGATACCCTCCAGGGGATACATGCTAAGCCGTTCAGGTATACACAAGAAATAATCAGTAATGGTTGAAAAACAAGTAAACTATTTTACATTGAGATATATATCTCAAAAGGTTGGGAACCATTTCTCTAGAGAATAAACATTATTTTGCATCACTTCAGATCTTCAATAAGCAGTTAGTGATGGTGGCTACACACACAAGGCAGTAAAAATCTTTCCCAAAAATATCCCAGTCAGATTCAGTTCTGTAATCTCTGTGTGTGCGTTGAGTGGACATTTCATTTCCTCTAATGCCAGTGACATGCTCATAAACTACTAGTCAGATTTTATAACTTGAAAGTTTATATATGAACTCCTCATGTAGAAGTTATGTATCTCTGAAATTTCATTTAATGTGCAATGCATGTATGACTATGGTTGTTTAAATTTATAATGAGCTTTTATAAATGAATTGTGCTATCAAATTTTTGGAGGTGTTCCTGTGTGTGTGTGTTCATTTTTAATGGTTGGTTGATAATATGAAGCAATATTTTAAAATTTTAAAATTTGGAAAAATTTGTTTCTTCTGATCATTAATGATCCACAGCAAAGGATGAAACAAACCCCCTGTTACCAAATATCCAGTCTTCTGAAGATATACCAATTGCAGTATCTCCTGATATAGAGGAATTACTAAAGCTGAACACAGACAGTTACAGTCAAGTTCGTGGAAAGGAAATTATACCGAGTACACCTTTTAAAGCAACTATTTTTTTTTCTCAGGAGGAACTCCATAATGCAGAAGTATGAGAATTATTATATAATTATTTGTTGAAAGAATAAGGAATTTGTAATTAAAAAAATGGTTTAAAAGTTATTTTTTATATATATATAATCATTTGATTAAATATAAAATTTCTTTGAATTTCATATTAGTTGAATTCAATCAAATTTGATTGAATTCAACTAATTCAAAGGGACCAATATAAATAAAAACTTACTTTACAACTTTGAAATCTTTCAAGAAAAGTACAATAAATTCAGAAAATGAGGATGTTTGTTTCTTCATTATGCTTTTCCTCTGGCTAAGTGCCAAGCCAGACAAAAAAAAATGTATCCTAGTTTTTTTGACTTGCTGAGTTGAAAGATCAGATTTGAAACTGATGAATGATGGAATTATTTTTAATGCTCAGTTTAGCTGCTGTCGCTTACACACGCTTGTGTGTGTACAAATGAAAACATCTAAACTCAATGTTCAAAATAATTCCGTCACTCATCAATTTCAAAATTGTTCTCGTTCCGCTCTGTGTGTGTATATTAACAAAATATACAGATGGTAATATTTTGACATTCAAATAATCAGCTGCCACCTGTAAGATGGTGAGCTTTATTTGGTCATCCAATGCATACCTTATGAAGGACAGAGCAGAGATTCATGAGACAACATTACTTTATAAATGTTTTCTTGACATTATTAATTTTAAGAAGCAAAAATAAAATTTTATGAAAAGGTAATTTTTATTCTTCTCTGGAACTATGCACAACAGATAACACTACTGATGAATAATATTATTAACATATATTTATGAGAAAGAATGAAAACTCGAGTATACATAATTACAAGTGAATCCAACTTACACAGCCTACCAATATAAAACACCAGCTTTTCACATCCTTAATAAGATTAGAACTCATTTAAAAACTAAATAATGGAGATCTCAAACATAGGCAAACATATCCAGTCAGACAACATAAAATTCAAGGTCTGACTCTTTGAAGAAATGATCAGACTACATTTCCACCAAAACCTTCTTCACTATCATACACACAAACATAAGTATAAAAAAACACTGGCTTACATTGATAACACAGCCCAATTATACCATGATAAACATAGATGCACTAATACTGACCTAAGTTGTAATAAACGACACAGAAATTTACACACGCATACAACATAAATAATTTTCAACCTTATGTAGACCAAACAAAAGAGGTGGAATTGTGGCATTTATCAAAGAAAAATACAATGTGACAAAAACAAACTCACTTCGAACATGCGGAAACACTAATGTTGGAAATCAAAAATAGCCACACTATTATCAAATACACAATAAATACAATATGCAGACCCCCAGATAATAATCTGCTCAGTTTCCTTCACGAGTTAGAAACATAGCTAAGCGGCATTGAACCCCGTACAACACACAGGCTCATCCTAATAGGAGAAGTTAACATAAAATTGACCATGCTCCTTCCACCACTAACACATATCTAGATATACTAAGTCAGTACAACATAAACCCTACCATTAACTTCCCAACAAAAGAAATACTCAATAACTCACTAACAAAATCATGCATTGATAATATCGACATACGGGCTCTCATCAATACATATACATCAGTAATTAACGTCAAAATTGCCGATTACTACTTTGTCTCAACTTCGTTTTATTACGTTTCCTACCCCCCCCCCTCGCACCACCACAAAACTCGATCATACTAAAGAGCATTGTCAATAACCAAGTAAAAAATACAGACTGGAATTCCCTACTTAAAATAAACGATCCTGTAACATTATGCGAAAATTTTCAACTAAAGTTCACAGAAATATACAAAAAAGCAACAAAACCTACACAAACGAGATGACAAGCAGACAACAATCAATGGATAAATGACAACATACTAAATACTATTATTGTAAAAGAAAATCTATGGAAAAAACTTAAGTCACCCAGTAACACACATTTACAAACCTTATCCAAAAACAAGAAATAAACTAACAGCAAAAATTCGTAGGGCAAAAAAAGATGCTACTACTTCCAAAAATTCATGGAATATAACATTAAGCAAACATGGGCTACACTCAACGAAATAGTAACTTGAAAAAAGAAAAACTTCAGCACAAGATTTTATTGCAAAAAGCTGTCAGGACACAAACATCACACAACTCAAAAAAGACAAACTACCATTGATCAACAAAAAACAACCAACACAAAGTCAACAACAAACGATGTATTTTCCACCCATAACAAAACAGGAACTAAAAGAAGCAATCCTACAACTAAAACCAAAGACCACTCCAGGAATAGACAAAATAAGACTCACAGACCTTATAACAAACTTTGAACAAATAAATCCAATACTTTTGAAAGTCGTGAACATAATATTCGACACAAGCATTATTCCACAACTAAAAACTGCAGTAATTATGCCAATATACAAACATGGCAAAAGAAACGAAACTCAGAACTACAGACCAATAGCTACACTACCAGTCATCTCAAAAATTCTAGAAAAAATAACACACACCAGACTACAGAACTATTTACAGAAGTACAACATCATCTCACAAAACCAATACAGCTTTCAGAAAACAAAAAGCACCATTACTTTATTAGAAGCCATCACCAACACAATAAACAAAGCTCTCAACAAAAACAAGTATGCCGTCCTTATACTGCTGGACCTAACCAAAGCATTTGACACACTTGAACATGGCATACTACTCACCAAACTATACTCAATAAATATAAGAGGAACACTGCATACATGGTTCAAGAACTACCTCTCAAACAGAACACAAGTAACAAAAATAGGTACATGTCACAGTCAGAGTATACAAGTAAAACACTGTATCTCAAGGCGCCATATTATCAACCACCCTATTCAACATATACATTAACGATGTTCATAACATGTCCATAAGAAGTCAAATATTTCAATATGCAGATGACACTGCCCTACTAGCAATCCACACAGCTCTCTGCAAAGCACAAGACGTAAACAAAATCACAACTTACTTCCACCAAAACGCAATTCTAATCAATGGCACCAAAACACAGATGTTGATAATTCACAACCCAAGAATCATATGCCCGCATCACTATCGATACATTGTCACACATACCGCTGCATTAACAACAAAAATACCTACCAATGTTCCGAAATCAAACCTGTAACACTCAAAATACCCGTCTATATAGATTCCCACCTTAAATGGACAAAACATATAGAATACCTACACACCAAACTCCGTATCATTGCAGCAAAACTCTTCCAAGTTAAAGACATTCCACCCAACATAAAAAAACTATATCATGGTATCTGCGAATCTCTACTCAGATATGGAATAACAGTCTATGCAAATAGATCAAACAGCCACCTAACAAAATTAGGAACACTACACAGGAAAATCATGTCAACAGTAATCTGGACACCTTGCACACAACAACCAATATCTGACAAGCAATGGCAATACACAGAATTCTGAGCATTAAAAACCTGAAACACTACATGGCATTAATAAGGAATTACTTCAACATCACCTATCGAAACAACAGAGACATATCGTATAACACGACCTACAACAATTCTCTACATCCCCACACCCTTCAACAACTCATACGGTTCTTTTGTGAGATCACATCAGATACCCATGCAACAACAACCTACCAAGAAATTTAAAACACGTAGATAACTACAGAACATTAAAAAACAAACTCTGGAAAATATACCAACAAAGTTAAGAAACCATTAACACTAATATACACATCACAAATCACTGGCATCCAATGCCTACATCCCATACATAAACAGTAGCAACAACACAAATGGTGAAGGCTAAATCCCACTCTCTTCATAAAGGCTAACCTAGGCTTCGAAGTAGGTGGGATTAACTTGCCTCACTCATCGACAAGTAATCCTTATAAACAAATGCAGAAATTTGTGTGTGTAATCACTCTTTCTCAAAATCAAAAATTATTATTGAAATTTCATTTAATGTAGCACTCAGTGCTAAACCTTGTAAAATAATAGACTGAATGTTACTCAAGATAATAGTATATATATGTAAATATTTGAGAGATTATGTGTCAAAATTATATGTATGAACAGTTTAGAAATTAAAAAAAAAAACATCTGATCTCCATGGACTCATTATGGGAGGTACACACTATCACCTAGAAAACTTATTCAACCTTGTCTTAAACTGATTCATTGCATGAGTCTCATTCACAAGAGACTCATGCAATGCATTCCACACACCAGTGACTCTCCATGCAAAGAAATTTCTCACTCCTCTGTTCACACCCTCCTTATACAGTTTCTAGCAATGTCTTAGTCATATGCTCTCCCTTCCTCTTCCTCCTATTTACAAGGCTTTGCAACTCACATTCTCTCAATCTGTCCTCATACTCTACATTCTAAAGACCACTGACAACTTTTTGAATCTTCTCTGTACCCTTTCTAGCATATCCTCATCACCCTAGAAAACCCAGTGACAAATCTGTGCACAATAATCCATGAGACCTGATCAAGGTCGGTGGTCTGAAAAGTTCTTGGCCATCACACCTCTATAATTTCATTCTTCTGTCAAACACACCACAAACTCTACTCCCTTCTCCTTGCACTGCTCCACTATTCATGATTTTAGCTCTGTCACAACTGATTGTCACACTGACAACCTATAAAAATATACTGTATATATAATATACTGTGCTCCCATGGGTTCCTAGCTTACATGGCAGCTTTTTAAAATCTGTCTCATTTTTAGTTCTCTGTCATTGCTTGAAAGTACATCTTTTCTCTTGAACAGCTTCGCTCCACCACCATCACATTTCCATTTGATGCATCTTTCTCTTTGTTTCTCCAACAACTTCTTTTGTACATACTGTAATATCCTTGACCATCTGCACCTACATTTCATTAATTTCCATATCCCAGTCCACCTTACATTTGTTAACAACTTCTCTCTGAACTCAGTTTCTTTTGCCCCCTTTAATTTCCACCATTTTATTTTCGTCCTTGTTAATGATTTAATACTATTATTTTGGCTTTTAAGCACTATATCCATCAGCAACAACCTATGCTGGGCTTCAAGACATTCTCCAGGTATGACTTGGTAATTTTTATAATCCTATGCTGGGCTGTCTCAGGGATTCACATTGGTGAGTACAGGCATGGCAAACCCAAGATACCCAAGCTAGACCTGATCTTACTTCGTACAATACACACTTGGTATATCATATCTGGAGACTGGTCTTCTACTCTTCTTTCCCTCTACTCTTACTTCTTACTCCTCCCCCAGTGCTATTAGAGCAATTTGAGGGCGAGGGGTGACCCTTTCCTCTCAAACTATTGTTTCCACTATCTACTAAAAAAGGCAAGCCTAGTTGTCTTAAGATGGCAGCCCCACCACTAGGATACCTGATGTCATGCTAGTCACTTGATGGCATAAGGAAACATTACTTTCAAGTCTCAAAGAAATCCAAATCAGACAGAAAACATGGTGAATGACCACAAACTGGAAAAGGTTAAGAAACTTTGGAAAAAGAAAAACGTGGTGAAATATGCTATATGGAACATTCGAAGCATAGCACATAAAGAAGAATTAGATAAAATTTTAAGTGACAAAAATATAGAAATTGCAGTTCTTACAGAAACAAAAAAGGAACAAAAGAAACAGCTAACTACAATATATATAGTGGCGCAGACAAACAATTACATGCAAAAGCTGGTGTGATGATTTAATCCATAAATCAATTAAAGCAAAAATAACTCATACATACTGGAATGAAAGAATATTAGAAGTACGATTAAAATTAAATAAAGAAAATTTAACAGTTGTTGGAGTGTATGCTCCTGAAGAAGGAAAAGAAGAACAAAATAATTATTTTTACAAGAAATATATGAAATATTAAATAAAACAGACCACATAATTATAGCTGGAGATCTTAATGCCAGAATAGGAATGAAAAAAATTAACAATATATAAAAATTTGGAGAACCAACAGTAAACAAAAATGGAAAGAGACTCATTGATTATACAATATATAATAATTGAAAAATAATGAATACATTTTACAAACATAAAAATATACATAAATATACGTGGTGTGCAAGAGCACAAAAATCAATAATAGACTACTTTATAGCAAATGAAAAAGCAGCAAGCCTCTTCCTAGATGTTAAAGTTAGAAGAGGGCTAGAAATTGACAGATCACTATAACTATAACACTAAAACTTTCCACAAAACTGGCTACAAAAAAATACAAAAAAAAATAAACTAGAGAAACAAAATCTAATTACAAAGTAAGACTACTAAATGATTCAAGTATAAGAAATTTATACTAACAGAGGATACAATACAATAACTACTTAGAAAAAATACAAGAAAATGAAGACATTGAGAAAGAATGGAATAATATAAAAGAAATTATTACATCAGTGGCATATGAAAGTCTAGGAACACACAAAAATAAAAAAATTACATATGGGACAATGAAATAAAAACAATAATTGAAAATAAAAAGCTGGCTTTTAAAAGATGGTTAAGTAGCAAACAAGATGAAATTGAATATAAAAAAAGACGAGCAATAGCCAAAAGAGAAACCAGAAAGAGACACAGGAAGCTGGGAAAAATTTGCATCATATCTAGAAAATGACAAAATAAGACCCAGTGCATACAAAATACTAAAAACATGAATGCAGATATAAAAGAAACTGCAAATATAAATTGTGAAATTGATGTAAAAGAATTCTTGGATTACTTTACAGATCTTTGGACAGATAATACTGGCATCAAAAATAATTACACCAGAACCTTACAAAATACCTTAAATGATATGATAACAATGAAAGAATTAAAGGACAACCTAAATAAAATAAAAAATGGCAAATCAGCAAGAGAAGATGGGATAAACTCTGAACTGTATATCTTTGCTGGAAAAAAATTTCATCAGATTACTAAAACTTTTAAATAAAATATATACAAATACCAATAGAATGGAATACAAGCATAGTAATACCTATATTTAAAAAAGGGAATTAAACAAAACCTGCTAACTACAGAGGCATTAGTTTATTGAATACATGCTACAAATTATATAGCAGAATACTTGATGAAAAACTAAAAATATACAGTGAAAAAATATTATTAGAATGTCAAAATGGATTTAGAAAAGGATGCTCTACAATGGATGCAGCATTCTGTTTAAAACTACTTATAGAAAAAAGAGAATTTAATTTGGAAACTCATCTATTGTTTATAGATTATGAAAAAGCATTTGACAAAGTAAAAAGATATATACGGTTTGATATGTTACAAAGAATAAATATAACTAATGTTTTACTACATGCAATATTGAATATATATATATATATATAAATATAATGAAATGTCTGAAAAACAATCTATAAACCAAGTAAGACAGGGATGCCCTCTGTCTCCAACACTTTTCAATATTTATATGAATGAAATATTAATACAGTGGAACACCTTAAACAATCAAGGTATATCAATTTCCCGGAATAACAAAATAAATACTTATTTGCAGATGAAGTAATAATATCAGATAAGATAATTTACAAAGAGCAATATATAATTTAAACATTATAGTAGAACAGTTTGGAATGAAAATTTCCATACATAAAACTAAAACAATGCCATTTTGTAGACAAACTCCAGTTAGAAGCAAAATAGTTATTTATAATTAAATAGAACAGATAAATACTTTGTTATCTTGGATGTGAAATATCATATGAAGGAGAAAGACAAAATTAAAAACTTCAAAATTTTTACAGATTATATCCCTGATAAATAGAACACTCAACCCAAATATAGTACAAAAAGAAACATGCCAGAAAATATACAATACGTTAGTAGTGCCGACATTATTATATGGCAATGAAATTTGGGCAATAAACAAACAAGATAAACAAAGAATAAAAACAAGTGAAATGAGATTTATGAGAAGAACTGCAAAATATACATTAGATCAAAGAAGGAATGAAGACATTTTAAAAGAACTAAAAACAAAATCAATAGAAGAAAAACTAAACTATAAACAAAAATGGATCGAACATGTAAACCGAATGGCCAGGGTAGACCTCAGAAAAGGATATTGGATGGATAATGAGACCGGAACAGACCAATATGGTCTATATCCGTAACCAGTGTTATGATGATGATGATCCTTTAATTCTTTTCTTCTAGCTAAGAAGTCAGTATGTCATTCTGTGATCTATTGTTTCCACTCTTGAATGTTAGATGTTTCTCTCATTTTTGGCAAAAAAAAAATTAATTGACAAGTCATAGGCCATTTCCAGAATCATTTTCCCAGCTTCATTTTCCTCTCCATAACCAAAACCACAGTGGATTCTTTCAAAGCCTTTATTAATCCTTTCCACATATCAATTTAGATCTCCACCCACAAATAGAAGTTCAGTCTCCAGTATTTTCTGCAATACTTCATCCAGATCTTCCAGAATTGCAACTTTGTTACTTGATCTGACCCTGATTGCAGTGCATAGGCAGTTACAACATTTAGAATTTCTGTTTCTAGCACTGTCTTTACAGCCATCAACTGGTCACTTTTCCTTTGAACTTCCACCATGTTCTCCTTCATAACATTGTTCAGAACAAGACCAACTCCATTTCTTGATGTGTCCAGCCTGTATAGAGTAACTTCTATATATCCTTCTCTCTCTTTTGACTTTTCACCCTTTCACTTTGTTTCTTGAAGACAAGCTATGCCAATTCCTCTTCTCTTCCATGCATCTGCCAGTTCTGAGCTCTTTCCTGTTAAGGTTCCAACATTCTAGGTTGCCATTCTAATTTTTGTTTTCTAAACTAGTTTCTTTTGCCACATCACTAGAATTGGTGTTCCACAATAAATTCTAAATTGTTTATAACTATTATTTTATTTTATTGTTGTTAATAATGGCAGATAAAATTCAAAGTAAGGATACTGTTGCTTCCAGTGAAAAAACAAAAGACATGTAAACTTATTACATTACATAATAAAACACAAACACTGAGATGGGTTGAAGGCTAAACTTATCTTGCACTGCTGATGTTAGTTGTTAAAAACAAAGATAAAGCAAAAAGTGCTACACAAGTTAATACTACTGTTATTTGTAAATATAACATAACAGTCTTATTGCCGCCATGAAAAACTTTTAATGGTGTAGATTGATGACCAAACTGATTGGCATGTTTTCTTAAGCCAAGCTATTTAGAATAACTTTTTCTTTTGTGAAAATTATTCTAATTTTTTTGTGTATCGGACATAAATGAATGCTTTAATTTGTGTTATTATTATGAGCCTGCATGATGAGTCTTCTAACTCCATCATGCAGGATATAGAAATTTTGGATTCTGCTAAGGCTTTTGAGAGAATACAGCATGGAATATTGTTGCATAAATTGGAGCATATGGGATTGGATTATAAACTACTGGCATGGATAAGAGGATGACTGACTGATAGATATCAAAAAGTGGTATATGGGGGGGGGGGTGAATCTGCAAGATTCAAGGTAACCAGTGGTGTCTCAGTCCTTGGTCTATTGTTATTCAATTCTATACAAATGTCATTGAGAAGGATTTGACATGTGACAGTTATTTGCTGATGATGCAAAGGTAGGGTAACCGGGAGTGCTGCTGATATGCAGTACTTCCAGAATATGATTTGAATAGGCTGAAATTGTGGGGATGTGAAAATGACTCATTTCAATGTTAATAAATGTAAAGTGATGTAATGCACTATGATGTGGTTAGATATTGAATGTCTTATTATATTGGTGAGATTATGCTTGAAGAAATTGATGAGGCTAAGGATCTGAGCTTCAGTAGACAGTAAGTCGAAGTTCAAGGGTCATATAGCAAAAATTGTAAATACAACTCAGAATAATGGTAATGCTGAAATGAACCTTGTCATGTAAAGGTAAGGATGTCATTTTGCCTCTTTACAAGGTCTTGAAAAGAGGCAAAATGTGGAAAGGAGAGTGAGGAAAGGACATGAGGCCATCCATGGAAGTTGAGTTAATGATAAATAAATATATATATGTGTGTGTTGAGGAACATCGATTCAGTTGTTTTGATACATTTGTATAAAGAGAATTTAATGACTGAAATCGAGAGAATAAAGGTAAAGATTTAATTGGATAACACTACTAGTTTCTGCTTTTGACTGCCTTCTTCAGGCGTCTTTTAAAAAATAGGAAAAAATTGAAATACATAATTATGAAAACATTGTAGTTATATTTAAGTTGTCCTAACGATTGTAGCATTGTTTGGTGAGTGCATGCTTGCAGTTCCTCGTGAATGCCAGTACTGAACAACAGCAGAATGGCTATCTGGAAGGTTGGCTCAAATTGTTATTTAAATGATCCAGATTGAGGATGATTTCTCTTGACTTCACAATTTTTCTATCAAACTCATCATGGCAACGAAAGATGTTTTTGGATCTACCACAGCAGAATGAATGACCTTGTTGTTCATCATCAGGATTGTTCGAGAAATGAATGAGACTCGATAAGGCACTGCCATGTGTTCTTTTGTAAGAGATGTCCCTCTTATGCTCCTCTATACATAATTCGATAGATTTATCTATTTGACCAAAATATATATATATATATATATATATATATATATATATATATGTAGAAAGTAGACTTGCATCAATTGCAGGCGCAAACTTGACTTTTAGTCTGTTTGCTTACTTGGGAAATGGAGTAAAACCAGGTTTAAAATTACTTGGTATCTTTAACATATATATATATATATATATATATATATATATATATATGAGATGGGATGGTTTTCAAACTCTGCCCCACTGACACCTACAGTGCCCAACCCCCCTTGAGTTCTGGGCTGGTAGGCCGGTTCTCCTTAAATTCTAATGACTCAAATTTTGAAGACTCCAAAGATATGGACCTCACAAGAGTTTCATAATGGGACCAATAATCTTAAATGAACTTCGGAATTACATAGGAATATCTGCCTTTCGCTCAGATCTGTTCATCCTCTTATCCTACATTTGTATGGCCTTCCTAACATTCGCAAAATAAATACTCCCTTAAAACCTATAGTTGAAGGCAGACTCTCCCACATACAACTTATCTAAATATTTGCCTCATCCTTAAGACATCTCACAGGTAAATTCTCTTTTTAAATCAAGAATTCAGCTGACTTTTTGTCCACGATAAGAAACCTGAAACTGGACAAATCAGACATGGTAAGCTTCTCAAGAACAAATTATCTAAGAAACTCTTCACTTTACTTACCCATTATGTCAACTCAGGCTACTTCAGATCCGAAGACAAGATCTACAAACAAAACACCAGTCTAGCAAAGGGTAGTCCGCTTTTCCCGGTGCTAGCAAACCTATTTCTCGAAGACTTAGAAGAAAAAGCAATTTTGTTGGCCACAATGAAACCCAAAATCTGGCTCTGTTGTATTGACAAAGTTTTTCTTATATGGGAACATGGCCCAGACATTCTCAAAGTTTTCTTAGATCATTTAAATAACTTTCATCACAACAAATTCACCTCTGAGCTAGAAGTTAACAATTGTATTTCTTTTTTCAGAAGATATATATGTGTCCTGACACGAATGTTCTGATTGATAATTTCAGCAGCTTCAAAAATATGTTGGATCTTTCCTTTGATGGTAAGTGATTTGATATATATATATATATATATGGTTATTGCTACATCATTATGTGCATTGCTATTTTTCATATTTGGGACAGTTATGAGTATGTTTTAAGTGCTAATTTTCATGTATAGGTCCAATACCTTATGCTTTTATTGGATTCACAATTACACAAGAATTGGATTTCATCAAAGCGAAACACGAGGTAAGTACTATCATTTTTATTCTCTTTAAAGACAAAGAATAATTACTCTTATGTGACCTTTAAAAAAAAATGTAAATTCTCTAAAATAATCGAGCTTCATTATGTATTATCTTTTATTTGGCTTGCTTCTTAGGAATGTAAGTGCATTGTGAATTTAACAGGTATTTAGATTACTGTGATGGTTTTTATCACTTTTTTTTGCTATTACACTGAGATGTACTTGTTATGCTTGAAGTCCCAAATCATTTACTAAAAGAGCCATGCTGTATAATTTCAACTATAAAATGACATAGGCAAAGTGGATATTAGATCCTACATTATTTCAAAGCTGAATGTTTGTAGAAACTATGACAGTTTCATAAAAATGACCAGAGAGTTTACAAGAATGTTGGACATTTTTTCCCACTTGGTTAGGCCAGTGGTATAGCGAGAGCTTTTGCTGCTCGGGGCAGTCCTTGAATTTACCACCCCTCTCAATACACACAAAAATACTACAAAAAGTCAAAACGACGTATAGGGATATAAATTGAAACACTTTATTTTTGAAGTAAAACTTCAATTCCAACATTCTAAAATGTTATTTTTCTTGCTTTTCTGTTATCAAAATCGATGACATTGGCAAAGTCTATATCATAGTAATGTAGGTAATTCTTAATCAATTTCATTTAGAAACACTCCTCTCACAACTAGCAACACTTACAGCAATTGTGAAGAAAATTCGCATTAGTATTACAATATTTGGAAATTAGTTCTCCAGATTGTATTTTAGAATTAACTGCAAAAGTTCAAAGAGGTTCAAATTGCCACCCGGGGCAGACCACCCCCTCCGCCTCTCCCTAGCTATGCCTCTGGGTTACTCTAATAAATTTAGTTTAATCCTTTATCCAAGGGTAAGCAAATGAAGTTTGCGCATGAAGTATCTTCAGGACCGAGGCAACTTGTGGTAAAGGTGGACCAAGCTCTCATCATTCCTTGTCTTAATATCTGTCTTAATATCTCCCATAATACAAAGCACATCTCCTTGCAGACGTGTATAATTCTATGCATTAAGGGAAGAGCCACTACCCAGACCAGTTTTGACCTTTGAGGTCTCGTCAGTAGGAGCCAAAACCAGAGGTGGCAAGTTTTCCTACACTTGGATAAAGGATTAAACTAAATTTATTATAGTCTAACCAAGTGTTGAAAAACTTCCAACATCCTTCTCTAAATCAGAGAAATTTAATAAGGTGAGACACCTTTTGGCAACTTGTATAGTTAAATATGACTTCTCCATTACTTCCACTTTAGTATCACCACCTCTGAGTCTGGCTCCCACTGACAAGACCTCAAAGGTCAAAACTGGTCTGGGTAGTGGCCCTTCCCTTAATGCATAGCATTATACATGTCTGTATGAATACATGTCTTTTTCCTGCCAAAGAACACTTGTTTTGTTAATCTTTCCCCTCCCATTCTGCTTAAGTGACCATACCACCTGTAATTAGCTCTGCTAATGCATTCCTGAATGCCGACAATATCAAGAATATCTTGACAATACCAAGTTCTTTCCTATTTCCTAATAAGTTTAACCCTTCATAATCCTAATATGAAGGGTTAAACTTATTAACCATCATTAAATTTCATTTTGAAAAGAAAGCATAAAAGAGAAACTGAAACTAGATTTTTGAGAAATTTCTGCTAATGGGAAAAAAAATTTTTTTTTCCCTTCAGGATCCTAAAATGAGACGACATGCACAGATGGTTATAAAATACATCAGGCAAAAGTTGTTAGAAATTCCTAACAAGGTGCAAATCCAACCAATAGAACAGGTATTGTAATTAAAATGTGGATATATATATATATATATAAGAAAGTAATTTTGTTAAAAACATTCAAGTAATTGATGTATGTTTATTAAAATATTTTGCCTGGAGTTTTTGCTTAAAGTACCCTGTTCCTGCAAGCTTTATAAGACTTTTTTTACATACTGTTATTATTCAGGCCTCCATGGAGTCAAAAGACTCATCGCAGGAGGTCCTTCCTAAGAAACACAAAGTCTATCAAGATGCATCGAAAAAATAGCCAATAGCCTTTGGTCTCATAGTATCATGAGACCAATTTCCAGCTTTGTAATTCAGCATGTAGCCTGATTTAATTGGAGCTTCAATTAAAATAGATACTCCCAAGAGAGAACAGCATGATCACTGTCACCGATTAGTGGTAAAATAGCCATATTCTTGACAAAGATCCCTTCTGATGCTATGAGCAAATCCGACGCTGTTTGACGTCGAGTTCCTTCTTTCACATGCTGCTTGAGAAAGTTATCTCGCAACAATTCAATAAATTTCTGTTCTTTCTGATCATGAGATTTCTCTTCTACCCAATCAATGTTTGGAAAATTAGTCACCCATAATGATCATTTGCTCTGTACCCATAAGGCTAAATTGGCAATGCATTTCTTCTTCCCCTACAACTGAGCTGCCAGGTCTGTAGCAACACCCCCACCATATATTTCATTCTATTAACCTCCACTTCACACCAGATACTCAAACTCATCACTACATGGGACATTGTTACCATCTTTGTTTTCTTGTATTTCTACCCTAACTGGACTTAAATCATCTGATATCATTAGTAGCACTCCTCTCCTATCTCTTCTGTCATTCCTAAAAATAGTATATTCGTCACACTCGATCCCACTTACCATATCTGATTATGATAGCCAAGTTTCACTAATGCCAACAATTTTACACCACATCATATTCAATAAAGCAACAAACTCAACCCTTTTGTTTCTAATGCTCCTGGCATTTGTGTATAGATATAATAAATTATGACCTAGCCTATTCTTATAATTAAATATGCAATGTATTTGGTCTTGTTCTAGAATTTTCTCTTTTCCCTCCCCAGACATACTTAAAAGGTCTGAGCTCAAAGCCTATTTTCCCACTCCTTCGCTACATACATAATCTTGTTCAGAGGCATTTATATCTTTATCACGTTTATATACCATATCTGAACTTCCACACACATTTTCCCAATTCATCCCTTGAACTAGTTTTCCTGACTCTCTGCATTAAGTCTCATACCAAGAAGTAATTTCTCCAGGCTTCTGATGCCAAATGAATTCAAGTGCAGGCCATCATTCTTATACAAATCTTTTCTGCCATCAAACACACCCCCCCACACATCTAAAAACTCACATCCATATCTTCTACGTAGCCTGCGCATGAAATCATTTGCTCTCACCCTCCTTAACTCACTACTATCACATCTAGGTAGTAATCCTAGAATTTTGACTCTCACATTTCTTTCTCGCTTCTTCCAACAGATCTTTCATAACTTCTCTTATACTGTTTTGTCACTACTTAAATTATTTGTACCTACCAGCACTACTATTTCTCAAGGGAAAAATATCAAGGGAAAAATACAGGAATGGATTGATGAAAATGAGATACTGTACAGAGGACAGCATGGCTTTGTGAAGGGTAGATCATGCTTCAGTAACTTGCTCAAGTTTTATAACAAGGTGACAGCTGAACTGGATAAGGGAAATGGGTTTACAGTGATACTGCTGGACCTGGCAAAGGCATTTGACAGGATACCACATGGAATTCTAATCCGTAAACTACAACATATGGGAATGGATATAGGGTTGGTGAGATGGATAGCTGGGTGGTTGATGGAGAGATATCAAAGTAGTTTATTCAGGAGTAGAGTCCAAAAAACGGCTTGTGACTAGTGGTGTGCCACAGGGTTCTGTTCTTGGACCACTGCTGTTTAATCTGTTCATTAACGATATAGGGAAGGGTCTAAGTGGGACAGTTCATTTGTTCGCTGATGATGCAAAGTTGGGTAGGGCGATAGTGAATGCAGAAGATGTCAAAGTCTTGCAAGATGAGTTAGATAGATTGGAGTTCTGGACTAAGGAGAATGGATATCAATTTAATGTGACAAAATGTAAGGTTATGCATTTCGGAGTGAAAAGATTAGCAGCAGTATACCACATTGGTGGAACTGTACTCCAAGAGATTGATGAGGCCAGGGACTTGGGAGTGTTGGTGGATAGGGAGATGAAGTTTAGGGGGCACATTGCGAAAGTAGCTAAATCAGCTCATCAACTCACTTGGTTGTTGAAAAATACCTCGACGAGCAGAGAAAAAGTTATTGTACCTCTGTACCGAGCCCTGATAAGACCTCATCTCGACTACTGTGCCCAGATTTGGTCACCTCGGTTCCTTCTTGATGGGGAGGAGGTTGAGAGGATCCAGAGGCGAGTGACTAAGATGATAGCAGGTCTATGGAATGAACCATATGAGAACAGGTTGAAGATTTGTGGGTTGCATAAACTAGTTGATAGGCAGAAAAGGGGAGATATGATTGAGACATTCAAATTGCTAAAAGGATTCTATAGGATTAATTCAGAGGATATTTTTGAGATCAGGACTGGTGGTGGGAGAACTAGGGGACACCCATGGAAGCTGGGCAAGAACGTGGTTAGCAGGGGTGTTAGAGCTGGGTTCTTTACTTTTAGAGTGGTAAATGAGTGGAATAAGCTGCCAGAGTCTGTTGTGGGTGCTATGACAGTGAGCGAGTTCAAGGCAAGGTATGATAGATACTGTGAGAATGTTGAACAGCTGTGTGAACATGATGTTTAGTGCCTCCCTCGATGAGTCTAAGGACTCTTGGAGTAGCCCGTGGTAGTAGTAATAATAATATTTCTTTTACATTTCTTTTTTTGGTTTCAAATTATGTTTATTATATTTTTGCTGTCATGTCTTGTGTTAAGAATAAAAAAGATGGATCATACATTGTAATATATTTTACAGCTAAAGGAAGTATTTAGAACATGCACGTATTCCAGGTCAAACGACGACCTAATTTTAACAAGTTTCTCAAACTTTGGAAAGTCAGGTAAATATACTGCACTACAGAATTAATAATTTTTAAATGTAGACTTGTTTTGATTTTTCTGGTTTCAAAATGCATTAGTAGAATTATTTTATATCTGGTAATGCATTTTTTAGTTGTTTGTTGCTCCAAACAAAGCTAGAGGGGAATTTATTGGGATTCCATTGCTTCAGGTATCTCCAATTTTGTATGCTGTTGTTTTGATATTATCTCTCACCCTATAAACTAAATTTTGTACCTAGTGTTCTGACTGACACAAAGCGACAAACAAAAAGGCCAAAAACTGGTGAGATCTTTCTAAGCAAGAAATACAAAATGTTATATTCAGGCAATGACAATCAAGGAAAAGAAGTAGTCGTAGCTGCCTTCAACCTTTTGGTTCTGTTCACTTCTGGATGAAGGTTTCCCCCATTATTTTCCAGACTGCTCGGTTTTCTGTTTCTCCCATCCATCTCACTCCTGCAATTTGTTCCAGTCATCCCTCCACCTTGTCTTGCACCATCAATTGGTCTCCACTGTTGTTTTTCTAGTAAATCTCTCATCACTGCATCTGGCAATATGGCCAGCCCATCTCCACTTAGCCTGTTTAATGTACTTTATAATATAGATGACACCTGTTTGAGATCTTATCCAGGTATTTATCTTCCTATCTTTTAATATTATTGTTAGTATACTTCTCCCCATGCAATGTTGTATTCTTAGCTTTTTGTTTAAGGCTTCTGTTAAAGTCCATGTTTCTTCTCTGTATGTTAGGACAGGAAGTATGCACTGGTCAAAAGCTTTCTGTTTTAGACTCATAGGGATGTCACTTCTGAATATGTCTCTCATTTTCCCATAAGCCATCCATCCAAGGTGAATTCTTCGTTCAATCTCTTTTCTTTGGCAATTCTCAAAGGATAACAATTGGCCCAAATATACATATGAAGTAACTTCTATTTCATGGATTTTCACTTTGACAGTTCTATCGTTTATGTATTTATTCTTCATTATTTGTTTTTTCTCTATTTATTTTTAATCCAATTACTTTGGAGGTTTCATTTAGCTGATTTATCAATTCTTCCAGATCTTCAAGATTATCTGCTATTAGGACAATAGCTCTCCATGAGGACAATACAAATGTAGCCATAGTATTCAACACTAAATACAAGGCTATCTTCTTGAATGGCAGCCTCAAGGCAGGAAAATATCAGAATGGGGAACTGGACAATGAGAATTATTTGTGCCTAATGATCCCACAGAAGGTTCTACTAAAGTAGAAGTGGAGGAATTTTTTTAGACTTTAGAGAAAGCATCTCTAAATAAAAAATGAAAAGTTGGTCCTTCTTGGGAACCTCAATAGCAGAGTAGGAAATGATTGTCAGACATACAAAAATATTTTGGGAAAATTTGGAGAAAAGAGCAAAACCAATAATAATTGGTAAACCAATAATAATGGCAAATACCTGTTGGATTTCTGCTCAGGACATGGACTGGTTATTACTAACCAGTCCATGTTCCAACATAAAAATGTGCACAAATTCACATGGAGAGAAGAGGCAAGGAATAAGAAAAGTCTCATTGACTATGTTATTGATGATAGTGATGTTTCCTCCCTGGTACAGGACACCAGGGTATCCAGAGGATTTGAAATTGGAAGCGATCACTATTTAGTCTTGAGCAGGATAAAATTGAATTTCGTATTGAAAAGAATAACATTTAAGAAAGTTTTAAAGCGAATAAAAGTTGAGCAGCTCTCAGATGTGAACTGTAGACTAAAATACAAAGATTATTGAAGAAAAAATGAAAGAATTTGAGAACAGGAACCAAACCTTGGAGATTCAGTGGCAACCCTTGAAGAAAACCCTGACTGATTCAGCCAGAGGCATGTAGGTTGTCTGCAATGATAGAAAAATTAGAACTCCATGGTGGACATAGGAAGTTAAAGAAGCAGCAAAGGAAAAGAAGAAAGCATATCAAAAGTTCCTGGCAAATAAGTCAGCTTGTGCTCTTAGAGAATACAGAGACAAATGTAAGAAAGCTAAACACTGTAAAACTAGCTAAACAAAAGTCATGGGAGGACTTTGGCAAGAACATAGAAAATAAATATCAAGAAGGAGGTAAGATATTCTAGATTGTTTAAGAAACTATGATGTACATTATCCCCTGTATTATTCATTATCTACATGGATCACATTATGAAGTGGTATTAAACATGATATCAGAATTGGAGATGTTGATGTGAGCTCTTTGCTTTATGCGGACGATGTTATACTTCTAAATAAATCCGCTACAAGTTTGCAAAAGTCCCTGACTAAATTGAATAACTGTTGTAATAGATATGGTATGAAGGTCAGCATTTAAAAGACAAAGACAATGAAAATAGGTAGAATTGTTGAAATGTCAATTGTGTTGTGAACGGGGAACCTGTGGAACAAGTAAAACATTTCAGCTACTTAGGCATGATTTTTACTGAAGATGGTAAATTAAATATGGAAATAGACAACAGAATCAAAGTCGGTATGGTAGGAAGTCAATTGAATAAATTCATGTGGAATAAGAGAGAAATTAGTCAGAACACTAAATTAGCTGTATACAAGACAGTGTTCAAACCAGTTTTAATTTATGGATCTGAGAGCTGGGTCAGGAGTAAAACACTTGAAAGACTAGAGACCACAAATATGAGTCTTGAGAAAGATTAGAGGCATGAACAGATGGCATCAATGGCAATATATTAAAAACAAGGATATTAGGAAAGAACTTGACATACAACCTGAGATTAGCTCTGCTAATGCATCTAGGAATGCATTAGCAGAGCTAATCTCAGGTGGTATAGCCACTTAAACAGAATGGGCGAGAAAAGATGGCAAAACAAGTGTTCTCTGCCAGGTTGGCAGGAAATCAACCCAGAGGAAGACCAAAATATAGGTGAATTGATATGGTACAATGTGCCTTAGATGATAGAAATATAAGATCTGATATTGATATTATTGGAGTCTTGACAAGTAAGAGACTGATTTGGAGAAAAATTGTAGATAGGAAGTTAGTATTGATGAAACATTACATTATCATATTGCTGCACTGTATGAAATTTCTAGCTTGTTGGACAATAGTATCACATCCAGTCCAGTATTTGTTCCATTGCTGGAATAAATGCATTAGTCTTAAGGGAGATTATGTTGAAAAGTAAAATTTTGAAATTATAAATTTTGTTTTCATTATTAATATCATACAGTTAACATTTTTGGAATATGGAATTTTTTTTTTTTTTTAAACAGTATCAGATCCATTGATTGTATTAACAAATGACAAGAATGTCCAAGTTAAATGTTCTGCTTTTAAATTGAGTTGCTGTAGTGGATTTCATTTAAGAGAATTGTTATCAGCAAAACTGGTTATACCAAGTAAGTAAATAATTCACTTTCTTTACTACGTATCTTAAAATGCATTAATGGGATACTTCATATTCACTTGGTGGGGTTATACTGGAATGGAGAACAAGGGATCTTTTGGTGATTGTAGATGGAAATTTGAAGTTGTTGCAGATTATGAAGGCAACACAAGAGATTAAAGAAATTAAAGGGTGTTGATTCCATCATGTAAAACTTTGAATATGATATCAGACTGCAACGTTGATTATATAGACAGAAGGCAGTCAAACTACCAAGTTTGGTAGATAGAAGATAAGAGGATATGAATGCAACATTGAAAGCTGTTGATAGGTAATTATTGGATTGACATTGGGGAAGATTTGATTTGGTTGAACGATGAGAAGGAATAAGGACAAAAGGCCATTTCTGGAAGTTGCAAAAGGAAGTAGGAAGACTTCATCAACAACCAGGGGTGGTCCGCACAGTGTGCAATGTGATGCACACAGGCACCAACTAAAGCTTTGCACACAGGCACCGGACAATACTGGCACACACCCCCTGTCAACAACCAAGTTTTTTCATGGAAAGCATTGCCTTGAGTGGTAGAGATGCAAATGGTGGATGTTTAAGTAGTGGTATATCAATAGACTATGTTGTCTGGCATTGACCTACGAAGTCATATGACACCATGGAGGTCAGGAAAATGATTATTTGTCACCTTCACTCAACTCCATGTTTATTGAAGATGTTAACACCTGCTTTACTTGGTCAGTAGGTTCTCTATTCAAAATGTTGTAATCTCCTTTATCTGATCATTTGGAAATCAATTTTTTTGTTCACACCTTTGAAGGATTGTTAACTTGAAAGAATATGGTGTGTACCAAAAGGAAGTACCTCCCTCGAGGATAGTGTATGCTTTCATGTTATAGTTACTAATAAAATTAATAATTATAATTACTATTCAGTTGGTGTCTTTGGTTTAAAAAAGTGTACATAACATTTTGGGCATAAGAGGTTTCTCATAAGCAAACAAAAAAATATCAGAAGACTCTTAAAGAATTTTGTGTGTGTGTGTGGAGGGGGAGAAAGACATTGGAAATGTAAAGCCATTTATTTTCATTAACAGGTTATTACTTTTTTCCCCCAATGTAAAAGTAAAAATTCTTATCCTCCCCATCACAGTGACGTCAATTCGATGTCACCCCCTTCCAGTGACATCACTTCTGTAAGTGAACAAAGACGAGGTACCCACTTAGTGCACCGCTGCGGTCTTCCATAAGCTATCATGTTAAAGCACTGGCCATTGGAAGGGAAGGAGTATGATTTTCGAAATGGATTAATTCCTAAACCTGAAACGAGCGGGAATTTTAGTTGCACTATTCCCACTAAAAAAAGGTAAGAAATTGCCTGACATGCTAATTTTGGAATTTCAAGAGGAGACATTCTTATTCACGCTTTGTCATTTTATAATACAGTGAGAGCCGAGTTGGATAAAGTTGGACAGCCGCTGTCAATTCCTTAAATATTAGTTATCATGTTTAACCAGCGTATAAGCCTCTCAACAAGAAAAATGTCAAGAACTATCCAACATTTGTGCAGTACCTATCATACTTCGCTTTGAACTCATTCCGAGTCATGGAACCCAGTGGCAACCTATTCTATTCATTCACTACTCTCCGAGCAAAAAACCTACTTCTAACACCCTTGCTAACTACATGCTTATTCAGTTTCCATGGATGGCACCTAGTTCTCCCACTACCATACCTGTTCTGAAAATTTTCCTCTGAATTAATCTTGTGAAAATCCCTCAGTAATTTTTATGTCTCAATCATATCATTCCTTTACCACCTATCAACCAGTTTCTGTAATATACAAATCTTCAATGTGTTCTCATAAAATTCATTCCATAGACTGCTACCACCTTGGTCACTCACCTCTGGATCCTCTTCATTTCCAAGAAACTCTGGCACCCAGTTTAACCACTTTTGCTATGTGTTCCCCCCCCCCCAAAAAAAAAACTAACTCCCTATCCACTAACACTCCCAAGTCTTGGGCTTTGTCAATTTCCTGAAGTATAATTCAACCAATGTGGTGTGTGTGTGTGTGTGTATATATATATATATACACACACACACACACACCACATTGGTTGAATTATATATATATGATGTCAAAATATTGTAAGATGATTCGGATAGATCGGTAGACTGGCCAAAAGAGAATGGATGCCAGTTTAATGTGGAAAGTGCAGGGTTATGCATATATACACACACACATAATAAAATTCATTCCATATATATATATATATATATATATATAATAAAATTCATTTCCACATTAAACTGACATCCACTCTCTTTTGGCCAGTCTACCGATCTATCCGAATCATCCTACAATATTTTGACATCTATTTAAGTTTTGTAGATCTGGAAAAGGCATATGACAAGGTGCCAAAAGGAAAGCTATTTGAAATCATAGTTATATGGTGTCAATGGGGCATTATATCAAGCAATACTTAGTCTTTATTTGAGTTTTAAGTCAGCAGTTAGAACTGAAAGTACAGGAAGATGGTTTAATGTTAAATCTGGTGTCAGCCAAGGATGTAGATTATCCCATCTGTTATCCATATAGATAATGAATAACATTAAAATGACATCATGATTAAAATTGGAGAGGTTAATCTCAGCTCTTTGCTTTATGTAGATGTTATACTTCTAAAAAATTAACTATAAATTTGCAAGATTCCCTGACTAAAGTGAATAACTGTTATAATATGGTATGAAGGTCACCATTAAAAAGACAATGAAAATAGGCAAAAACATTGAAAATATCAACTGCTTTGTGAATGGAGAACCTATAGAACAAGTTAAACATTTCAACTAACTATGCATGATTTTTAGTGAATATGGTAAATTAAATATGAAAATAGACAACAGAATCAACAAAGCTGGTACAGTAGGAAGTCAACTGAATAAATTTATATGGAATAAATGAGAAATTAGTCAAAACACTAAATTAGCTGTATACAAGACAGTTTTCAAACTGATTTTAACTTATAAATCTGAGAGCTGGGTTAAAAATAAAACACTTGACCAAAGACTAGAGACTGCAGATATGAGAGTCCTGAGAAAGATTAGGAGCATAAACAGATGGCATCAATGGCAATATGTTAAAAAAGGAGGATGTTAGGAAAGAACTTGATATTGTCAGCATCTAGGAATGCATTAGCAGAGCTAATCTCTGATGGTATGGTCACTTAAACAGAATGGGAGAGGAAAGATTAGCAAAACAAGTGTTATCTGCCAGGCTGGCAGGAATAAGACCCAGAGGAAGATCAAGATATAGGTGGATTGATAGAATAAAAAATGCCTTAGAAGACAGAAATATAAAACCTGATAATATTGGAATCTTGACAGGTAACAGACTGATTTGGAGGAAAAATAGGAAGTTATAATGATGTAAATTTTTAGGTAGTACTATCATATCCTGTATACCCCTTCAGGGTACATATAGGAATTTGATGATCTTGAATGGCAGGCAATATCAAGCAGACTGATGTGGGCAAATATCTGAATGGGGATCTGGACAATGAGGGTTATCTATGTCCCACAGAAGGTTCTACTAAGGCAGAAGTGGAGGAATTTTTTGAGGCTTTAGAGAAAGCAATTAACAGAATGAAAAAGGAAAAGTTGGTCCTTGTTGGGATCTACATAGCAGAGTAGGAAATGATCGTCAGACTTACAAAAATGTTTTGGGAAAATTTGGAGAAAACAGCAAAGCTAAAAATAATGGCAAAAACATGTTGGATTTCTACTCAGGACATGGATTTGAGTGTACAGAGGATTTGAATTTGGAAGTGATCATTTAGTCTTCAAAGGAAGAACAGGTAAGAAAGTTTTAAAGTGAAAAAAAGTTTAGCAGCCCTCAGATGTGAACCTTAGTAAAAATACACAAAACATTATATGAGAGGAGATTGGCCCTAAGATCCAAAGAAAATCCTAGGGAATTTTTTAGCTATGTGGCCAGTAGGAGGAGAAATGACTGTGGAAGAATGATATTGTGGGATAAAAATGGGAATAGAGTGACTGATGCAGAGGACAGTGGAATTGTTCAATGAATACTTTATTGGAGTATTTCATACTAGGAGTCAGTTTTAATGCTAGAGGGATAGGACTGGTACGAGGTCTGGAGGTACAGGAGGAGAGTGCGTTTCAGATACTGAGTACTCTGGATGTCAGTAAAGCTGTGGGACTGGATGGTATTTCGCCACGAGTTTTGAGAGAATGTGCTAGCGAATTGACAATACCTTTAACGTGGCTTTACAATGAAAGTCTGGCTTTGGCAAAGGTGCCCAAGGAATGGAAGGAAGGTAAGATAGTGCCATTGCATAAGGGTGGTAACAGACTGGAAGTGTCTAATTATAGGCCAGTCTGTGTGTCATCAGTAGTTGTTAAGATCTTGGAGAAAGTAGTGAGGGACCGTGTACAGCATTGGGCAGATGAGGGTAATGTTATCTGTGAGAATCAACATGGATTTGTGAAAGGATGCTCTTGTTTTAGCAATATGCTAGCCTTTTATAATAAAGTTACAAGAGCATTAGATGAGGGAAAGGCATATACTGCAATTTTCTTAGACTTGGCGAAGGCATTTGACAGGGTGCCACATGATAAGCTGATATTTAAGTTGCAGCACATGGGTCTGGATGTCAGATTGGTCAACTGGATTCAGGATTGGCTGTCTGATAGGTATCAGAGAGTTGTGTATGGTGGAGCAGTTTCCAGGAGGCAGAGGGTTACAAGTGGGGTCCCACAGGGCTCAGTACTAGGACCTATATTGTTTAATTTTTATATCAATGACATAGCCAGTGGATTGCAGGGGGATATTCAGTTGTTTGCAGATGATGCGAAGCTGGGAAGGATTATTAGTAATAGCGCAGATGTGGTAGCCCTGCAAGAGGATTTAAATAAGCTAGATAGATGGGCAAATGAATGGGGTGTCAGTTTAATGCAGCAAAATGTAAGGTCTTGAGGTTTGGGAAACATCGATGGGATGCTGCATACTCTATGGGAGGAGTTATACTGGAGGAAGTAGGGGAGACAAGAGATCTGGGGTTGATGATTGATAGAAACCTGAAGTTTAGGGGACATATTGCAAAGGTGGTGAAGGTAACACAGAGGATTGCTGCTATTATGAGAAGGACACTGACCTGCAGAGATAAGAGGGTTATCATTCCGTTGTATAAGTCTCTGATCAGACCACACTTGGACTATTGTTCTCAGATTTGGTCCCCAGGATTTGAAGGGGATAAATTAACTGTGGAAAGGATACAAAGACGGATGACAAAGATGGTTTCAGGACTGTACAAGGATAGTTATGAGGATCGGCTGAGAGAATGTGGACTGCAGAGTTTGGTGGATAGAAGGAGAGGTGATATGATTGAGACTTTTAAACTGTTGAGAGGTGGTTACAGGGTTGACACTGGGGAGTTCTTTCGCTTGGTTGATCAGCGGGAAGGAGTGATGACAAGAGGCCATCCCTGGAAGTTACGAAAGGAAGCTGTGAGCAAGAGGGTAAGGAGTGGTTTCTTTGTGTGGAGGATGGTTGAGTCGTGGAATGCATTGCCTGATGGAGTGGTGGGAGCGAGAACGGTCAGTGACTTTAAAGAGTGGTATGATAAACTTTGTGTTTCTCAGGTGGGGACCTCCCCTCGATGAGTCTTGACAGACTTTATGTCTTAGGAAGGACCTCCCTCGATGAGTCTTTTGACTCCTTGGAGGCCTGAATAATAATAATAATAATTATTTATTTAACAAGAAATGAAAGAGTGAGGACAGGAATGAAACCTTGGAGATTCAGTAGGAAATCCTGGAGAAAACATTGATTCAGCCAGAGACACATGTGGAGAGGTTGTATACAAGGATAGAAAAATCAGAACTCCACAGTATACACAGGAAGTTAATGAGGCAGTGAAAAAAGCATATTAAAAGTTCCTTTTAAATAAATCCACTGTGTAAAACTAGCTTAACAAAATTATTGAAAAGACTTTGATAACACAGAAAATAAATATCAAAAATGTTGCAAAATATGCCGGAGTCTGTTGAAAAAGTCCAGAAATAGAGAAAACAGTGCTGTAAAAGGAATTAGAGATGATAAAGGTGACATGAAAACTGGTGAAAAATATATTCTTGTTGTATGGAGTTAATTACTTTGAAAAACTGCTAAAAGAAACAATCAATGACAGCACAGTGGTAAAAAATACTCAATAGGCAGCATGCAATCAGGAATACATATCCATACTTGAAGTAGAAAAAGCCATCAAAAGCTGAGATGTGGAAAGGCAACAGGAGTAGACAATATTCGACCAGCAATCTTCAAGTATGGCGGTACAAAAGTCTTACAGTGGCTGCACTGCATAGTTCAGAAGGCTTGGACAGAGGGACAAATTCCAGATGATTGGAGTAGAGCTCTCATAGTACCATATATAAAAAGGAAATAAAACATAATTACAGAAGTGTTTCTCTACTGAGTGTTCTTGGTAAGATTTATGCTAGTATACTTGCGAAACAGCTGAGGATTGTAGAATGGAAGCTTGGCAAAGAACAAGCTGGATTCAGGCCAAATAGAGGCTGTTGTCAGGATCAGATTTTCACTTTATGACAAATAGTTGAGAAATCATGGGAATATAAGAAAGATCTTTAAGTTTTGTAGATCTTGAAAAGGCATATGATAATATGACAAGAGAAAAGCTATTCAAAACGTAAAAATTGTATGGTGTCAATGGGGCATTATATTAGTCTATTTGTGTTGTCAGTCAGTTAGAATTGAAATACAGGAAGATGGTATGATTTTAAATCTGGTGTCAGACAAGGATATACATTATATCCTCTGTTAATTATTATAACAATGGATCATATTATGAAAGAAAGTGGTATTAAACCTGATATCACAATTAAAGATGTTAATCTCCTTTCTTTACTTTGTGCAGATGATGTTATACGTCTAAATAAATCCAGTACAAGTCTGCAAGATTCCCTGACTAAATTGAATAAATGTTGTAATAGATTTGGTATGAAGGTCAGCAATGACAAGACAATGAAAATAGGCAGAAGCATTGAAAATATCAACTGCATTACGAATGGACAACCCATAGAACAAGTAAATCATTTCACCTACTTAGGCATGATTTTTTAGTGAAGATATGGAAATAGACAACAGAATCAACAGAGCTGTTAGTAGGAAGTCAACTGAATAAATTTATTTGGAATAAGAGAAATTAGTCAAAACACTAAATTAGCTATATACAAGACAGTGTGTAAACCAATTTTAACTTATGGATCTGAAAGCTGGGTTAGAAATAAAACACTTTATCAAGAACCCACAGATATGAAAGTCCTGAGAAAGATTAGAGTCATGAACAGATGGCATAGATGGCAATATCTTATAAAAATGAGGATATTAGGAAAGAACTTGACATTATCAGCATCCAGGAATGCATTGGCAGAGCTAATCTCAAGTGGTATGGTCACTTAAACAGAATGGGCGAGGAAAGATTAGCAAAACAAGTGTTCTCTGCCAGGGTGGCCCTAGGTGGCCCAGCAGTTGTGGACATCCAAGAGGTGCAGATCAGGGTGATGACTAGTCTCACAGCAGAAGAGGTCCGTTTAGCAATAACATTACTGAAATTGGGCAATGCTGCTGGCAGTGATGAAATTTGACCTGAAATGCTAAAAGCCTTAAATCTAGACCATGTTCTCTGGCTGACTCGAGTGTCAGGCTGCTTGGATATCTGGGCGAGCACCAAAGCATTGGCAGTCAGGCATAATAATACCAGTCTTCAAGAAGGGAAACCAAAAGGATATTGCAGCATCTCTCTGCTCCACCTGCCTGGGAAAGTGTATGCTAAGTGCTTGGAAAGAAGGTCCAGAGCATAGTTGAGTCAAAGTTCCAGGAAGAACAGTGTGGCTTTTGTCCTGGTAGAAGCACAACTTACCAAATCTTCACTTTAAGGCAAGTCTTTGAGAAATCTTTGGGAATATGCCAAGAATGTCTACACATGTTTTGTGGACTTGGAGAAGGCATGACTGGGTTCCTCAGGATAAGCTTTGGCAAGTAGTACAGGAGTACAGAGTGGATGGCCAACTATTAGCTGCCATCAAGTCCCTGTATGAATGCCCAGTGTTGTGTGTCAGGGTAAACAGCACAAAGTCTGAACCTTTCACTGTCTACATTGGTGTTTTCTTATTCACGGTGTTTTCTTATTCATGTGGTGTTTGCAAGGAGTTTGAGTGTGTGTTTAAGACACGGTATGATGAGCTGTGTGTGTAATAAAAGGACCTCTCAGATGAGTCTGACTCCATGAGGTCTTGGGATAATAATAACAAATTTAAAATTTGCAGATGACATTGCATTACTTGCAAGCATGGAAAAACATTTACAATGAATTTCTGATAAAGTAAAGGAAGAATGTACAAAATTTGGATTAAACCTAAATACAGACAAAACAAAAATTATACAAATAGGAAAAAGAAAGACCAATCTGAAAATTGAAATTGAACAGTAAGAATCTAGAGCAAGTAGAAAACTTCACCTACCTCGAAGGAGTAACTGAGTACAATGGAGAAATTACAAAAAATATAAACAGATGAATCAGTCAAGCATCCCAAACTTTGATGATGATATCTGAGCACAACAGTCCATGTGGTCTGACCAATGCCTTATATAGAGGCATCACCAGCTCCTTATCACTACATGTCAATACTTTTTATAATAGCATATTAATCAACATGAATCAAGTTGATACCAAGAATTTTAGTAGTTAAATTTCTCAATATATTTATATTCCTGAGAGTCAGTAGTTAGAAACTCATCCAAGTGAGTGCAGTTTATTTAGATGGACTGAACAGGTAAGATGATTTGCATTATGAAATTAGAGTAATTTCAAGCAAAAGATTAGAACAGTCCCAATGTTCAATATTGAGGATGTTGGTACGAATAACTGAAATCCTGAATTTTGTGTTCTGTAGAAACTAAATATTTATTATAGTCTAACCAAGTGGAAAATAAACTTTCAACATGTGAGATGAACTGGGGCATCAGGTGAAATCAAGGGACGTCTGACCCATAACAGTCCAGGGCCTCATTACATGCCTACAAGAAGAATGGTCCAAAATTTCCATTGATTGCTATAGTCATTGCAGCAAAAAATGCTCCTATATCTTATTTTTCTTAATACTATCGTCTTCGTTGGCTTCCTTCCAAGCAGTGTGTATATTTCAGCAATTCCATTATATCAGGTCGATATAGTGGAATTACTGAGTGAGCACTTTGCAAGAGTATATCATCCAGGAGGCGACATTGAAAGAATGAAGGAACCATTAGTTTATACAGGAATTGTGATGAATGAAGTGGAGGTGAATAGTCTATTACAGAACCTTAATGTTAATACCTCTGTGGGATTGGATGGTATACCGGCACAGGTCTTACATGAAGCAGCTAAAGAACTATCAGTGCCCTTGACCATGTTGTTTAATCTAAGTCTTGGGTCTGGTTTAGTCCCGAAGGAGTGGAAAGAGGGGAAAATAGTTCCACTGCATAAAGGAGGATTCAAGACTACTGTTGCAAATTACCGATCGATCAGCATATCAGGAGTCGCCAAGGTCTTGGAGAAAGTAGTCAAGGGAAAAATACAGGAATGGATTGATGAAAATGAGATACTGTATGGGGAACAGCATGGCTTTGTGAAGGGTAGATCATGCCTCAGTAACTTGCTCAAGTTTTATAACAGTGATGGCTGAACTGGATAAGGGTAATGGGTTTACAGTGATACTACTGGACCTGGCTAAGGCATTTGACAGGATACCACATGGAATTCTAATCCATAAACTACAACATATGAGAATGGATATAGGGTTGGTGAAATGGATGGGTGGGTGGTTGATGGAGAGATATCAGAGAGTAGTTTATTCAGGAAGGAAAAGCTTTCATTAATTTTATTAATGAAAAACAATAAAACATTGGAGGTGCTGAAATTGAGCCTGTGCAACTTCTTTGCCTCCAAACCTCCTGAATTCTATAGAAATGGCATTATGAAGCTTTCACAACATTGGAAGAGTGTTATTGATTCAAATGGAAAATATATATATACTTGATTAAATTAGCAAGTGATTTATCTTTCATATCCCTTCAAAACTTAATGCTAAAAAGGACATTACTATTGGGATGACCTGATATAAGCAGTGTGAATGGTGCAAAGTTAGCTACTGGAACAAATCCTGAAACATCCCAGTTCAATATTGGTACTATCAGCATAATGTAACAGAAATGGAACTAGCAGAAGAATTTTATAAGTACGAGATTGACATAAGAGGCATGACTGAAACAAGGAAGACAAAAACAGGCGAGATTTTTAAGCAAGAAATACAAAATATTATATTCAAACAATAACAATGAAGGAATAGCTATAGTATTCAACACTAAATATAAAGATAATCTTCTTGAGTGGCAGGCAATAAAGTAGAATGATGTGGACAGATGAGGCTTACTTGTGCTTATGGTCCAACAGAAGGTTCTACCAAGGAAAAAATGGAGGAATTTGTGACATTAGTGAAGGCAGCTGGCACAATGAAAAAGGGAAAATTTGTTCTTTTGCTACAATATTGCAATGTATTATTACAAGGAATATTTTTTCCAGCTGACTGCTGTTGTTCCCTAGAATAAGGTAATAAATGAATGAAAAATTCCTATACCACTACAAATAGTCTCTGCAATATTTAAACTAAACATAAATAAAATGGATAGAGTTAATAGTGGAATTGTTAGACAAAATGTTCCAAGGAATCAAAATTTGGATCAAGCACAGCATGGACCCAACTTTTTGTCTCTCCCATTTTGACTATTGTTAGATATTTGGATCTGCCCAGTCATATGACATGGGAAGAGATATTGAAATATTTGGTGGTAGATTCTGTAGTGCAAATGCATATATAGAACAGATGTATCTTTGCTTGTCTTACAAAATTTGAGGATATACAAAAAGGTAGTTGAATGTATGGACAACATTGTTAAATAAAGTGAGATTCAAGATGAGGTTTAAATATTAAATTTAATTCTTTATGCCAATAGCTGGTGTCATATTTACAAAATAAATTCAGTAGAGGTCTTCCATTATCATTAGTGAAATTAAATAACCATTCTTACACATCTGCCTGACAGAATAAAATGACCTAAATCATGAAAATAGCCAGAAATCCAAAACAAGGCTGATATGATAGGAAGATATTTGATAAATTGGTGAGATGAAAAGAAATAGTCAGCATAAAATAATATTGAAACCACTTTTAACATGTGGATCTCAAGAACTGTATTAGAATTAAAACATTTAATCAAATATTGGGAACTACCAGATAAGAGATTTGGGTGTGAAAAATTATGACAAAAAGAGCAGGTATCAGTTGCAGAATCACTTTTACAAATTAAGATATATTAATATCTAACTTGCCATTACTACTGTTTTCAAGAATATAAACAGAACTAAGGTGTGGTTTGTTTATTTTATTTAAACAGAATTGAGAACAGTGCTTGTATTTGAAGTAAAATGTCATGGAAAAGACATATCTAGTTGAGTTGTATGTTTTTCTTCTCTCTCAATTGATTTCATTCATAATGGGCCAACATTATGAATCAAATGCTGGAAATAGCATTTTTCCCATTTAGCTCAGTTCATGATGCCCTTTGCTTAGAAAGTTCAAACATCTAGCACACAAGGCTTTTCATTTCAAAATTTGTTAGTTTTGTACAAAAGTTGTGGGGTTTTTTCCCTACCAGAAACTCTTGTTTTTTACCTAATAGAACAGGCAAACAACCAGGCACACACACAATTAGCTGGCCAAGTGATTAACATAATCTTCAACCAACAGGCTACAGGTTCAAACAGACCACTAGTAGGAGATGAATTTCATCATGCAGTGTGCGAAATCACTGTCCTGGTTATTGGAAGCCTGAACTGGCTTGTAAAGGTTTCATGTTTGGTCTGTACATGAATGGTTAAATAAATAAGACATACAAAAAATTAAATTAAAAACTAAAATTCTGTAGCCTGCTTACAAACTGATGTACTATAGGTTTCCAAACCTTTCATGTGTGGAAGATTTGGGGGGGTAAGATACAGGGTGTCCCAAAATTCATGCAAGATTTAAATTTAGTGCCATTTGTGCGGTGAAGTGTTGCCAATGAGAAAAAAGACAGCGTGACAGCTGACAGTTCAGGGTTATTAAAAATTGAGCACTACATGAAAGAACAATGCATTTTCATTGTCGAGCAATATTTTAAAAATTGCTGAAGGTTTGGCAGCTACAGTTCACAATTTATTACTTCAGCAATCAGGCTCATTTTCATCTTGATGGCTTCGTTGACAAAATTGTCGCATTCATTTGGGGTTCAGAAAATCCACGCGTGATTGTTGAGAAACAAATGCATCCACAATGTGTCACTGGTGTGGATTTTGGGCTGGAGGCATCATTGGTCCATTCTTCTTTGAAAATGTGGCTGGTAAGGCAATAACAGTTAATGGTGCTCACTATTATGACATAATCCAGTTTTTTGTGCCTAAATTGCAAGATATGGATGTGGATGGCATGTGATTTCAACAAGACGGTGCCATATGCCATACAGCCCGAGAAACAATTCAATTACTGCATGAGTCATTTCCTGGTCGTGTAATTTCCCGTTTTGGTGATCAGAATTGGCCGCCCAGATCATGTGACTTAATGCCATTGGACTTTTCTTTGGGGTGGGTTTTTTGAAGTCTAAGGTTTATGCCAACAAGCCCACAACCACGCATGCCTTGAAAGAGGAAATCGAGCACTGTATCAACAAAATTCAGCCACATCTATGCAAAATGGTCATAGAAAATTTTGACAAAAGAATGTGCATGTGCCAGCAAAGCCATGAGGCCATTTACCTGATAAGCTATTCCATGCATAACCCTATACTGTATACTTCATGAATCAATAAGAAATTACAATTTTTAATTAAAAACCTGTGTTTTCTACCAAAATTACTTCTTGCATGAATTTTGGGACACCCTGTAGTATCTAAAGAGGATTTTTTTTTAAATATTTCCTAGAAACTACTTACTGCAGACTCAAACTGTTTTGTTAAATGACACTAAATTAAATCACTCACTTAAGTGTATTCAGGCATGCTATCAGCTTACAGTAAATTTCTTGAAGATATTGAAAAGTTGCATGCAATCAACTTTTTATGTACCAATTATCTATCCCTTGGTTTGAATATTACATTATAAATCCTTATGTTTTCATCCATTTTACTTTTGCCTGCTTCAAATATTTCTTTTATATGTGTATACAGAAGATGTTATAATTGGAGATTAGTTATTTAATGCACCTTTATATATATATATATATATATATATATATATATACACAATCTGACTGCTTTACAGAGTTATTTATTTTTCAGATCTGATCTATAATCCTGTTGTGATAGAAGTCGAAGTCCACGATGAAAAAAGAGAGGAAGAAGAACCAAGTGAAGGATGGGATATGAATGATAAAGATTTCAAGCAGCTGGTGGAAGCAGCTGCTAGGTTTTTGCCCCCTACCAGAGGACTATCACATAAAAAGGTTTTGACTAAGAATTCTAAATTAGTAGGGGTTCATATTCTTTTAGGCGAGTTTGAAACTGCTTTCCAATTATTATACGATCAAGTTGGTGCTATACATTTTGAAACTTTGAAGGACTTATTCTTAAGTCTTTATTCAAGAAGATGCATCTCTTTTCAAGCATTACCTTATGTGCCAGGTCTTGATGTTTATCCTCACTGTAACTGGGAGGAAGCTGATGCAAAAAGTGGACTTCCTGCTGTTGGATTCAGGTTGAAAGACTTAATCCAGCATTTTCAGTCATGCTATCAAATGACATCAGCAGGGAAGTTTCAGGAGGCCATCAAAAAGTTTCATATATTGCTTTTGAGTATTCTTTTAGTGGTTGTTGATAAAAAAGAAGATATTGTTGAAGCTCAGAAGTTATTACAGATTTGTCGTGAATATATTCTAGGACTCACCCTTGAAATATCCCGCAAAAGATTGCAAAAGGTAACAGTGGAACAACAAAAGAGAACGTGTGAAATGGCTGCTTATTTCACCCATTGTGAACTTGAACCAGAACATAAAATATTAGCACTTCGTAGTGCTTTAGGTCAATTTATAACATTTAAAAATTATAAGACAGCTGCATCATTTGCCCGACGCATCTTAGAACTTGAGACTAGGCCAAAATTTGCTGCCATAGCAAGCAAGATTGTTCAAGCTTTAGAGAATGATCCAGTTGATGAACATCTGTTAGATTATCATTGCTCTCCATTTTCTCTGTGCGCTTTTACCTATAAGCCAATTTATAGAGGAAATGCTAAAACAAACTGCCCAATGTGTCAAGCAAGCTATTTTGCTGAATATAAGGGAATTGTGTGCAAAATATGTAGACTTGCAGAAGTGGGCAAAGATTCTACTGGTTTGTACATTGGTCCTCTACAGTTTAGATAGGTGACTACAGTTGGGCCGTTGAGCTTTAGTGAAGGAAATTATCTTCTAGCTGGCTTCTTCTTTACTGCAGCCTTTTTAGGTGTTGTCAATTGCTATAATATACTTTGCCATCTTCATTAAAAATGTGTCTAAAGAGCTGATATGTTTTACTTGTTCTGTAGATTTCTCATTCAAGATGCACCTGAGGTTTTCAGTTTCATGCTGTTTTTTTATTGCAGATTCACATACCAAAATTTTACAGCAGTTATTCAGTTTAGTTAAGGAATCCTTATACTGAATTTATTTAGGAGTTATATAACATCATCTGCATGAAATACAGACCTGATATCCAGTTTAATGCCACTCATACTCATCTATATGGATCACAATATGCAGTAATCTCCACTGTTATTCACCCTTGTCTTATACCTGATTTAACATAACCATCTTTATGTACCTCCTTCAATTTTTAACTGCTGACAGACAGCCTAAACATAGATAACATATTGCTCAATACAGTAATAACCCACCCTACAATGCTTTGCTTTAGAATTATCTGCTAATGTGATGACAGTTTTAGTGACATGATCCCACTAATCAGTGGATGTGTGGTTTTCATGAACAGTTTGTTTACAATATCATTACCTTGCTACATTTGTGTTTTGTTGCGAGTTATAAACTGTTTATAACTATTGTTTTAAACTGTTTGAATTTTATCTGCCATTATTAAAAACAATATATAAAGTAAGGGTTCTGTTGTTTTCACTGAAAAGACGACAAGTAAACCTGTTACATTAGATAATAAGGTTAAAATTATTAAATTTAGTGACAATGATTTGTCAAACACTGAGATAGGCCACAGGCTACAATTACCTTGCACTACTGTTGTTAGTTATTACAAACAAAAATAAAGCACTTAGTGAATGTAAAGTACTATACTTAATATTACCACAAACTTGCCAAAACTTTTAACAGATTGATGACTAAACTGGGTAGGAGATTGCCTTAAGCTAAGCTATTCAGAATAATGTTTTCATTTGTGAAAATTATTCTGAATTTTTCTAGTATCTAACTTAAATAAATGCTTGATTCACATATGACTGCTAAACAATTACATGCATCTATGAGTAATGGGAAAAAAGTGATTCGCTATATGACGGTGGTCTAGAACCTAACATGTCATATGACAGGGGTATGCATGCATAATATCCCATTTACACTGTATGGTTCTAGTGGTTTAAAGAGTTTTGTTCTTGGTACCTTATATTCATTTTCCAGATTTACAACAAACCCATATCCTTTTTGCAGTCTAATTTTTGTCTTAAAACTGATCTGACAACCCATACTTAGCTTGAATCAGCTTTGTTCTCCAAGTTTCTCTTTCATAGTTACTTTTATCAATTAAATTTGCATAAATATTTCCTAGAACACTTAGTAGGGAAATTCCTCTGTAATTTTCATATATGGGAAGGTTGAGAGCTCTACTCCAGTCATCCAGAATTGGACATTCTGACCATGCCTTAATTATGCAGTGCAGCCAGATAAAAATTTCATACTTCCATATTTGAGTATTTCTGGTCAAATATCTACTCTACTCATTCTGCATTTCAGGTTTTTAATGGCTTATGCTACATTAAGTACTGATATTGATTCCAATTGCATTAATATTTCCCACTACCTCCATTCTGTCACTACTCTTGTTTCATTTGAGTTTTTCAATGAAATTGCTGTAAACATAGAGGATATCTTTAGTTGTTTTTTTTTCCATAACCTTTATCATTTAATTCCTTTTATGGTGCTTTTTCCTCTATTTCAAATTTTTTTCAATAGCTTTCTTGAACATTTTGCTAACTTACTGATCTTTATCTTTTATATTTTGTTTAACTAATTTTACACACTTTTATGCTTTCTTACATTTTTCTCTGTGCTAATGGGGAACACCATGAGAAGGTGAGGACTGGACATTAGATCAGAAAGTAGTCAATTCTGCACATTACTCAAATGAAACTGTGCAGGTTTCCTCTTAGTGAACTAGCTTTGATTCTTAAGTTGATCCTCTTCAATATTCTTTGTTTCTGTGATTGTAGACATTTCTGGATGATGTATGCTGCTCACATATGTTGATTTTGCTGATTATCTTTTTTAAAAGAGTTTCCATTCATTTTAACTTTGAAATTAGACAATGAACAGATATAAATAATACGAAATTATATAATATAATACACCGTAACAACCTGTGATGTTAGTGCATTTGGTAGTAATGAATGTTGTTGTTACTGAACTGAACCAGAAGTTCATAAATTGACGAGTTCAATTAGTAACCTAACTTATTGGAATAGATGGAACACTAATTGTGTATTCCATCTATACCTGGGAATACTGTAATTTCAAACAATTTTTAATGGCATGACCATGAGACATTTTTGAGCAGACTAAAGACTCTGTAATTATCATTAATATACCCTGATTATTTTAGGAATATGGAAATTAATTTGCTATTTGAAGACTTATGGGATACTAGAAAATTTATGATAATTTTGTTAAGAGAATATAGTTTACATCACTAAAATATTAAATTATATTTTAACTATTTCATATTGTGAGAAAGATGCTTGCAAAAGAAAGACAGTTTTAGTTAATTCCCCCAAGACATTATTAGATGATTACTTGATAAGCACAATGTTTTTGTTTCATTAGTTTTAGAGCACTCCTTTTTTTCTTGTGCTATTTTCATCCTCTCAAAAGTCATCTAACTAGATTTGGATGGCTTTGGGGAGGATGATTAAAGAGGAAGAGGAAAGCTTTTAATTAATTAATAATTATCTATAATTACATATGGCAGTGAAGCTTGGAGTTTGACTCATGTGGTTCACAAATTGTAGTTAGACAATAGAAAGGAATATGCTTGATATGAAACAGACAGGATACCCTCCTATTTGATAAGATTGACAACAGGTGTACAAGACAAATACATTATGCATTGTTACATCTTTCAACATGAGATGGCCTAAATTATGATTGGAATGGTAGCAGGAAAAGGGGATGAATAAGGAAGAGATTGTAAGATGAAATTTTTAGGATTGCAGGAAAGTAGTGGATGAAAGCTGAAATGGAATTGGGGAGATCATCCAGCAGTAGACTGATCTAGGTTGAAAATGAAGTCATAAGAAATTTAGATAATTACCATTTTCTTTAGTGTGGCTATTGTCTCCACAGTTGAAATACTGATTTCAAATCCTCTATCTGGAGGATTTGAAATGTTATTTTAATTACCAGGGGTGCTTAAGGGTCAAAGATATATAACTGAGAGGAGACCTCCACATAGCCTATGAAGGAATATGGAGAACCAGGGCTTCTGACCAAATGTCCAATACTCACCTTTTCATGGTGCACCCTGTTGGGTATCTACCTGGATACTAAATGAACGAGGATGGGCTGACAATTTGGGATTTAGCCAACCAAATTGTATTCTTATTGGCTTAAATCAAAATACAAAATGATGGCACAACATGACAAAATTTCATGATGGCTGGAGCATCACCTGGTTTTTGCTAGGGAACCAGGGCAAACAGCAAAAAATCAGCTACTGGAACAAATCTGAAAACACACCAACTCAGAGTTAAAGATCTGTACTATCACCATAAGAAGCCTGAATGACAAAAAAATGGAGCTAGCTAAGGAATTAGATAAGTACCAGATCGACATAATAGGGGTGACTGAAACAAAAAAGACAAACTGGTGAGATCTTTCTGAGCAATAAATACAAAATGTTATATTCAGGCAATAACAGTCAAAGAAAAGAATGAGTAGCCATAGTATTCAACACTAAATACAAGGCTAATCTTCTTGAATGGCAGGCAGTCTCAAGTAGAGTGATGTGGGCAAATATCAGAATGAGGAATTGGACAACGAGACTTATTTGTGCCTATGGTCCCACAGAAGGTTCTATTAAGATAGAAGTGGAGGAATTTTTTGATGCTTTAGAAAAAACAGTTGACACAATGAAAAAGGAAAAGTTGATCCTTACTAGGGATCTAAATAGAGTAGGAAATGATTGTCAGACATACAAAAATATTTTGGGAAAATTTGAAGAAAAGAGCAAAGCTAATAATGGCAAATACCTGTTAGATTTCTGCTCAGGACATGGACTGGTTATTACTAACCAGTCCATGTTCCAACATAAAAATGTGCACAAATTCACATGGAGAGAAAAGGCAAGGAATAAGAAAAGACTGTTATTGATGATAGTGATGTTTTCTCCCTGGTGAAGGACACCAGTGTACAGAGGATTTGAAATTGGAAGTGATCATTTAGTCTTGAGCAGGATAAAATTGAATTTCATATTGAAAAGAATAATATGTAAGAAAGTTTTAAAGTGAATAAAAGTTGAGCAGCTCTCAGATACAAACTGTAGACTAAAATACACAAAGATTATTGAAGAAAAAAATGAAAGAGTTTGAGAACAGGAACCAAACCTTGGAGATTCAGTGGCAAGCCTTGAAGAAAACACCAATTGATTCTGACAGAGAGGCATATGGTGAGGTTGTTTGCAAGGATAGAAAAATCAGAACTCCATGGTGGACACAGAAGTTAAAGAGGCAGTGAAGGGAAAGAAGAAAGCATATCAAAAGTTCCTGACAAATAAGTCATCTTGTGCTCTTAGAGAATATAGAGACAAATGTTAGAAAGCTAAACACTGTAAAACTAGCTAAACAAAAGTCATGGAAGGACTTTGGCAAGAACATAGAAAATAAATATCAAGGAGATAAGATATTCTGGAGGTTGTTGAAGAAGCTTAGAAATGGAGGAAAGAGTGCTGTAAAAGGAGTTAGAGATGATAAAGGCGACATTAAAATTAGAGAAAAAGATATCTCCTTGAATTGTGGAGTAATTACTTTGAAAACTTGCTAAATGAAATAATCAGTGATAGCACAGTAGTAAAAAGCAGGCATACAGTCAGGAATACATCCATATTTGAAGTAGAAAAAGCCATCAAAGTTTTGAAATGTGGAAAGACAGGAGTACATGATATTTGATCAGAAATGCTGAAATATGGTGGTATAAAAGTCTTACAGTGGCTGCACTGCATAGTTCAGAAAGCCTGGACAGAGGGACAAATTCCTGATGATTAGAGTAGAGCTATCAAAGTACCCATATTTAAAAAGGGAAATAAGACTGAATGTGAGAATTAGTGATTTCCCTACTGAGTGCTCCTTGTAAGATTTATGCAAGTATACTTGAGAAATGGTTGAAAAGAAATGTGGAAGAAAATCTTGAACAAGCTGGATGCAGGCCAAATAGAGGCTGTCAGGATCAGATCTTCACTTTACGACTAATAGTTGAGAAAGCATGGGAATATAACTAAGATCTATATTTAAGTTTTGTCAATCTGGAAAAGGCATATGACAAGGTGCTAAGAGAGAAGCTATTCAATATGCTACTGTTATATGGTGTCAATGGGGCATTATATCAAGTAATACTTAATCTTTGAGTTGTAAGTCAGTTAGAATTGAAGTACAGGAAGATGGTTTAATGTTATATCTGGTATGAGATAAGGATGTACATTATCCCCTCTGTTATTCATTATCTATATGGATCACATTATGAAGGAAAGTGGTATTAAACATTAAAATTGGAGATGTTAATGTCAGCTCTTTGCTTTCTGTGGACAATGTTATACTTCTAAATAAATCTGCTGCAAGACTGCAAGATTCCCTGACTAAATTGAATAACTGTTGTAATAGATATGGTATGAAGGTCAGCAATAAAAAGACAGAATGAAAATAGACAGAATCGTTGAAAATGTCAACTGCATTGTGAATGGAGAACCTGTGGAACAAGTAAAACATTTTGGCTACTTATGCACGATTTTTAGTGAAGATGGTAAATTAAATATGGAAATAGACAACAGAAAACAAAGCTGGTATTGTTAGAAGTCAATTGAATAAATTCATATGGGATGAGAGAAAATAGTTGGAACACTAAACTGTACACAAGAGTGTTCAAACCAATTTTAGCTTATGGAGCTGAGAGCTGGGTCAGAAGTAAAATGCTTGACCAAAGACTAGAGACTGCAAATATTAGAGTCCTGGCAATATCATATTAAAAACGAAGATATTAGGAAAGAACCTGACATTGTCAGCATCCAGGAATGACCATACCACCTGAGATTAGCAGAGCTAATCTCAGGTGGTATGGTCACTTAAATAGAATGGGCGAGGAAAGATTAGCAAAACAAGTGTTCTCTTCCCCGTTGGCAGGAAAACGACCCAGGGGAAGACCAAGATATAGGTGGATTGATACCTTACATAGTGCCTTAGATGATAGAAATATAAGATCTGATAATGTTGGAGTCTTGACAAGTAACAGACAGATTTGGAGGAAAATTGTAGATAGGAAGTTAGTAATGATATAAAATTTTTGTAGTAATATCCTGTACACCCTGTGAGGGTATATGGCAGGAATTTGATGATGATTGTGTAATAACCATTGCAGGGGGATCTTTTAAATAAAGAAGTCAAGTTATATTTGTTGCAATTATAAAAAGGTGCACTTTTGTTCTTAACCAGTTGATATGCTGAATAGCTACACCTTATGTAACTGAAAGGATAGATAAAGTGATTAGTAGGACAAGTGCCAAAATAATAAATGGAGATTGGAAAAATCTCATAGGTATTAAGAATTGTAAGGATACTGTAGAAAACAAGAAAAATACTGTTACATATAGGACAGAATGGGATTGATTACATATTGGTGTGTGGGGGGCTAAAACAAAGCTCAGAACAAACCAACTCTTCAGTGTATCTGTTAATACACAAATTTCGATTGTCCTTTCTCCATGATATTGCTTTGATTATGGGGAAACTGAAAGATATATAGTTTAAATAATTTTTGATGTTTTATTGTTTATGAACTTAATATTTTTAATTTTTTTCAAATGCTAATGTAAAGTTTTTGAAAATGGTAAGTATTGCTAATGATTGCAGATGAATCAAATCCAACTGGAGTAGATTTGAATGGTAGTGATACGAGTAACAATGGTTTTGAAGCTATTTTGTGCTTTGCCTCCCACAAACCTAGTTGGATACTGCTGTAGACTAGTGTCAGCTGAAGAGGATTGAACTCCAGAGACTGTTTAACCTTATGGATAGAAGAAGGGTTATAATTATGGGAGATGCCAACTTGGGGTTATAAAGTGGAGTCTATAACCCCATGTGTGGGGTCTTTTTTTTAAAAAAAAATTTGATGAAACTAGAGACCCATGGGTGGTGATGGACACAGTTGAATTTGGAGGCTATTCTGGTTGGCTGCATTGTTAAAAAGAAAGTTAAGAATAAGGGAAGTTTCTTTTCCACTTGACAAGGTTTTGATAAGACTATACATGGACTATTGTGCTCAGATGTAGTTTCCTGGGTTCCATAGAGATGGAGGAACAGTTGTAAAGATTCAAGTTACTTTCTCTGTAGCTTAAACATGCTTTGAAGAGTGCGAGTCCACCTTGCAGAGTCTGCTTAATACTGAAAAGGAAGACAAAATGGTATATGGTATTGTAACAAATATTTAGCTTATCATAAAGATTAGGAATTGATTACAGGGACTGTGAAGAACCTACTTATTGCTTACCTTTCAGATAAGATTACAAGCTTTGTACCACATTGATGGAACTGTACTCCAGGAAATAGATGAAACTAGAGATTTAGAAGTGGTAGTAGAGAAAGTTTAGAGAACATATTGCTATGGTAGCCCAGAAGATCACACTAACAAGTAGAGATAAAGAAGTTATTCCTCTTTATAAGTTAAGTCCATGCTTCGATTACTGTGCTCAGATCTGGTCTCCTGGTGATGAGAAGATTCATAGATGAGCAACCAAGATGGTGAGTGGTCTGTAGATTGCAGAAGTTGGTTGATAGGAGAACAAGATGGGATATGATAGAAACATTTAAGTTACTTAAAGGGTTTTATAGGATAGATGCAGGGGAAATATTTCAGCACTTGGCTAGAGAGGGCCAAAACAGAGGGTCATCCCTGGAAGTTAAATAAAAGTGTGGTTAGTAGGGATATGAGGACTAGATTTTTCTCTTGGAGAGTTATTGTGAATAAGTGGAATGGGATGCCAGAGAGGTGCCATATAATAATTTTGCAATAATTTGTTTTGGCTATATTCATCCATAGTGCAATAAACAGACTTTTTGATGAAGTAATAAATTTATTAAAATCAGAATTAACTTTATGTTCAAAATATTTTAAGAATATTGTGTTAATAGGTTGAAATTTTCTAATACACTGTATATGTATGCTTTGAAATTTAACAGGAAGAGCATTATAATCCACTTTTACTAAAGTAAAAACAAAATCATGACCACTTTTCCATAGTCTTAATGCCATTCTAACAGTTGTTAAGAAATTATTAATGTGAACCTTATTAGTTGGTTATAGTAATAGGTTAAAAGATTGTCATAAATACTAATAAGATGGTTTTGTACTCTGAAAAGTTGAACTGAACAACAAATGTTTCAAATTATAAGGAAACAATGGTATCACAATGCTATTTTAAAGAAAAATCATTGCAACAACATTACTGCTCCTTCCTAAAAGTTGGTTATGGTGAAACTGTGCATATTCCCTTTGTATATAGTGACTGTGTGGGCAATGATTAATAATTAAGTTAAAAGATTGTTTTCCTATAAATATTCATTAGAAGATATGCCCTCTTTCTTCCTAATATATCTGAAACATTTGTTGTACAGTTCAGTTTTTTTTTATGGCAGCTGTCTATGACAGATTGAAAACTTTTAGTGACTACTGTGGTGAACGAATAAGCCAAACATTACATAACCAGGTAGAATATGTTCTGAAGACCACTTCAGACTTCCATTTGGCATAGTGATAGTATCATTAGGTGTTTAAAATCATCTGCCAAAAAAATGTCCTCACAATATACATATAGCAGATTTGATATCTCAGTAACAGTATATTTTGATGAGAAAGGACAACCATGTCATGATTACTGTAATAGTATGTATTAGCTAATATTGATTGAACTGGATGAAAATAAAAATACTGATTTAGTTGACCCTTGTGGAAAGAAAACTAAAATCAAATGGTGATGCCATTAATTGCATCACATTTTCTTATACCCCTGAGAGATTAAACCTATAATACATTAGTGCCATGGATGAACTAAGGAACTTGTTTACATTATCCAGAAACTTTTCCCTAGACAGCTGCTGTTGCTCATTCAATGATTCCCTATGGTTGGAAAGAACTGGCTTTAAATTCCATCTGAGATGCACAAAACCTTTATCAGGATTTTTCCTCTCATAGAACATAAGAACACACATGCAATATACTGGCCTCATAGCCTGAGTTGCAAATCCAAATTAACCTAACCTTTCCCTATATGCTAAAACATGGAACTTTAAGCCATTCACTCCACCAATAAGTAGGGTAACTTTCTCACTGATTGATAAAACATATCTTGGTTCAAATTCTTCCACAGGCATAGATGTTGATCCATGCCTGTGGAAGAATTTGAACCAAGCCAGTGTGAGGGTTATCATTTGATGTTAGTAATGGTGGATATTATAACATCCACCATTACTAAGTTTAATTTTCTTTGGCTATAGCCAAAGAAAATTAAACTTTTATTATATCTCCAGGGAGGCTATACATCACCCTCCATCTGTCATGCCTTTCCTTAAACTCACTAGATGCATTCACAGTTCTGTGAGAGAAAAATCTAGCTATTACCTCTTTCTTAACCACACACAAACTTATCCATGGTCTCCTTAAAATTCCCCTTGTCCTCTATGCCTTCCATAGAATAAAAAGTTTTATGAGATGATATCCTGTAATTTCCACTCAGAAATTTTGATTTTTACATCAAAATTACAAATCGATACAAAAATATTCATTATATCACATTGTTTTAGTTTGAGGAAGGGGAAATCAAATTGTAATGATATCATATATATACATATCTGGCCACTGAATTAGAAATTTATGTGGATATATACACACACATGTCATTTATGCAGCAACTATTTAAGAATGTTACTGATCAGTAATCATCTATAGTATTGATCAGAATGGGAAAACAAAGGTTCTTTCAGAGTTCAATAAAGAGCTTATTAGTGTCCTTCTGATTGGTGCAACGATTTTGAAAACAGAGCTGACTGGTTTCTTAAAAAGGTAAGATATCCTGGGTATTTAATCAGTGGAACAAGATCATTGTTGTCTGAGAACACTTGTACAGACAAACACAACTTCTTGTTTACAGAAATTGATGAGCATTTAACGAAGGCCATTCCTGACCCATATCTCATAGTCATGTGCAGGGAATCAAAGTGGATTGGTATTGGCAGTTGCAAAGAACAGGAAAATTTGTGTACAGAAACACTGACCAGACCCTGGAAGAAAGTCATTTTTTACCTGACCAGTCCTGGTACACCTTGTTTGCTACTGACAGCAGGCAGAGTTTGGTGGATTCTCCCCCAAAGTAATGAATCTAGCTTACCTTGTAAATACAACAAGGTTTTGGAGGTGTCATGCTCTGTTGATACAGAATGGTCCCTTGATATTGCTGGAAAATTGGCCATGTACTAAAAGTAGTATCTGAAAATTGTTGCTGATCAAGTCCATCTTGCAGTGTTAATTTTTATCCAGCAGGTGACGTTTTCTGAACGACAGTGCTACTGTCTGTCTTGCAAGAATTGTTCAAGAATGACAGCAACTCCCCTGGCCACCACAAAGTCTGGATCTGAACCCCATTGAGTATGTATGGGATATGTTAGAAAAACAGACCCAGGAGGTCAAATCTGAGTCAGTTAAAGAACTGCTTGGTACGTTGTAGAGATAGATGCAATCCAACACGTTATGGAATATATAAACCACGTACCATAATTTAGGCTAAAGAGTTCACAGTATTAAATATGTTTCTAATTCAGTGGCTACTATGTGTACATATAACCTGGCTGAGCTTATGTTCTTATTCTGTAATCTAATGATTACAGAATTCCATATACAGAGCCTCTACATTGCATAATCCCAAAATCTTTGCAGCTTGAAGACCAAATCATAGGCTTAGAAAAAAGTTCTTCCAGCTGGCGATCTTCAGGCAGCCTAGCACATAGGATGCAAGCATCACTTCCACCAAGCTATTTAAAAACTAAGAGTCAAGCAAACAAACTTAAGTTGTCCTACCTTGACAAACCTTCATAACAAAAATCGAAAAAGGTGATGTGCAAAGGTATGGATATTGTATGACAGATAGGCAGAAAAAATATCAAAGAAGACTGAATCATTATTGCTCATGGCTGGATGAGTAACAAAATAACAGGTAATTCATAAATTATATATATAATTTACATATGAAATATATAAATTTCATTTTTACCTCTTATTTAATAAATTCATTCTTTTGTGTTTGAAATATGATATGCAAGGTCCTAGGAATGTTCCCCTTTTCCCCTGGTCTAAGGGCAACACTGTTGATAGCCTATTCAAGTCATCCTGTATATGCAGTATCTCAGTCGAATCTCCGATTGCCTATCTTTGCATCATCAGTAAACAGTTGGAGATCTACTTCCAAGCTCTTCTCAGTATCATTAATTTATATAACAGTGGTCCAGCATTCCTGGAACACACCACTGTAACCTTAAATCTAGTAGACTCACCCCTTCCCCTCATGTTGCTTTCTGATATGCCTGTCAGCCACCTACTTATCCAAGCCAATAAGTAATATTCCAATCACATTCTCCACTATATGCAGCCGTTTCATGTGGTATCCTCTTAAATGCCTTAGCAAACTCCTAAATGCTTAAGATATTGTGTGTGTTCACAGGACTGGTTTGCCTGCTTGCAGGATGAAAAACCCCAGCTAAATTCGGGGGGAAACCCTACTGTCCACGCCCAAGACCAGCGAACTTAGCTATGGCTGAGGAAGATCCTTGAGCTCATGTCGGCGACAGGAATCGAACCTAGCACAATCCTTCCCCAGGTATATATGGTTGCAAAGCACACAGCCACTAAGCTAATCGCACGACATTTGCTACCATAGCTCTTAATTCACTATCGTATCTCGGTAATAAACTGACCATTTTTACTCTCGATTCTTCAGTTCGATTCCAAGTAGAACAAGCAGATCTACTACTATCTCTCTCGCCTTTGTCACATCCTTTATTTTAGCTCCCAGAAAGCTCCATCGTTAAGTGCAGATTTAATTATCGAATTACCGTAGCATATAACTTTCCCCTTAGAATATTCTAATTGATAACTTCCGAATTTTCGCACTTTCCTTCCTCTTATTGTTCTCCTTATTTTTCGTTTTGTTTTAGATCTACATTTCTATAACTCCCTGATCGTTTTTGGAATCATTCCTTTTAATCTGGAAATTTCATGTTAAATTTTCTTCATTTATGTCATTCGGTATGACAAGGTTATCGTTTCCAAGTTATCAGCATTCGGCGCTGATCCATTGTTCTGCAGGGTGTTTGGCACCATTTTTAAATTTAAAAATATCTTAATTTAACAATGGCTAAGTGCAGTTAAGTCAGTGTATTTTCCCGATGCTATTAAAACTTTCACAATCTTAAAAAAAACGCCTTCCAGGTGTTACTAACTAATTGACAGATAGTTGCATGATGCAACTCAAATTATACGTTAATATCTCAGTATAACTAATTACATAGTATGTTTAAGCCCTTTTCTGTAAACAACAAGTGTTCAGAATTTATATCGATCCTGTCTAGAATCATAGTGGCCAAAATTCAACTCGTTACAAGTGGAATTTTATGCTGTCATTTTATTCAAATGAGCATTAAATCTAACTAATAAAAACTCACTTGAGTATTTAAAAATACTGGATGACACATAATTATTTTCTGTACTTCAACACAACCCAAAAGGAAAAAAGTCCTAAAACGAATCACCTATTATCTAAGATCTGGTACTGTTGCACTTTATGTTCAGATAGTTTAAGCCAGTGGTTGCCAAAGTAGTCGATATCGACCCCAGGGTTGATATATTGTTAGGGGTAGATTCGGGCTCAGGGGTTGATAGAAAAATATAAGACGACATTGTACAGGTAATATTTAATTTGGTTAACTTGGATACTGCCATCCTGAATGACAATGCAATTAAGAGTGAATCGTGGGAACAATGACATGAATAGGGCCTATAAGATAGGAGCAAGGTCATGAAAATAGAGGCCAAAATGACATATTTACCAATAAACAGATGCGTGGTTCCTGAACGGCCGGCGCGTGGGAGCGAGATTGCAACACGTGCACGTTTGTTTACTTACACGTATTCAATCCCAGTTGGTTTTGTGCATCGACATACAAGTGAGCGTTAATGTTCTAAAACTCATACATAATAATGCAATCGTTATTCATTCACGAACTAAACTTCTCTATGTTGAAGAGTTGAGCAGAACTGGTAGTAATACCAGTAGTTTATTAATATCACAAGTAATACCAGTGATAACAGTAGTATAATACATACTATATTATACATACAATAAACACTAACTATAAAATAAACAATCTAAAAACTCACGTGTCTCTTTTTTGCTTGTTCTATTATTACATAATAGTAAAATAGAGGGGTCGATAAAAAGTGAAGAAACTCTTGAAGGGGTCGACGGTCAAAGAAGTTTGGCGACCCCTGATTTAAGCAGACAGATTTAAGAACGTCTTTCGAACTTTTTTACTTCTCCAATTGGTTTTTTCTCTTATTTCAGCAGATTCTGTAACAATTAGCGAAGCATTGTCTGTAAATTATAATTGGCCATGAAAGCGCCTTCATAGCGCAAGAACGATGGTACGTTGTGCCATTCGATTCTCGTCATGACGGGAGGAATCTTTATATGGACTTTTTTCAATCTAAGGTGAGTTAGCCGATCTCATACGGAGGCAGGTATTTTCCCTCCCAGAAACTCAGATTTTTCATTCTGCATACAGACAAATCGGTCTTTCAGAACACATTCAATTTACAGACAAAGAATACTAGCTGTGGTGGTGGGCAGTAGATGGCGCTGATAGATGATTGGTAGTAGAGGATCGGTGGAGATGGAGAGTTGTACAATAGGTGTCCTCCCGCGATGAGCCTTCGAACTCCTTGGAGGTGTCACGAATAATAATATGTACTGCCTTAAATCATTTCAGCTTCAGATTTGGATGATTCAAACTGCTTTATATGAAAATTTTATCCTGAGACATACTGCCCCTTCTTTGGCTGAGGGCTACTTAAAGCTTGATTTTTTTAAAATGTTTTATTCGCATAGTACCTGCACACATTATTCATTCTCTACATCTCCATAGACTAGCTGTTTGCAGCAAAATTTCCATTTATAAAAATTCTTGTTAGAATCCTATTTCTGTGATAAATGACCTTTTAAACATTTTAGACCATGTGAAATCATTCCACTCCAATTCATTATCTGAATTGGAATGGTTCTGTGCAGTAATGCACTTAACTCATTAAAACAGAAAGGGTTGAAAGTTTCAACTATGTATAAAAAAGATTTACATGTCACAAACAGTGATCACTTTATGAAGATCCTATTATTAAGCAGTTGCCCGTTTTTGTCTTCCTTCCATTTTAAAACTGATCTTTTTTTCAATCTTTCAATACTTTGAATGGCCATAAAAGAATTTTGTATTTTAAGAAAATTTCTCTTGATTTAGGTACTCAATTTTGTACATTATTTGTATCACAACTAGAAGGCAATATAATTATAATTAAATTGCTGCTTATTTTGATCTGATGTATGCTTTGCGATGCCTCCATAGCTCATTTGGTTTCGATGTAGTCCTATGCTTGGAAAGACCTGCCCTGTTTCACAAGAAATAACCAGAATAAATGGTTAATGCAAATAATTCAAATAGGTCAGAGGAAATGTGGCTTGCAGAGGTGAAGTCTGTCAAAGGTATATTAATGATATCAAAGCTTACTATAATATCAATCTGTCAGGGTTATTTTTTTCATCGTTAATGTTTTAAAGCAAAATGAATTTAATAAATAAGGGAGAGCTGCCTGTTATTAGTGATTTCAGTTAAAAGTGAAATCACTGGTCTCAAAGGTGGAAGGTTCTTTGACTTTACTTGAGATCTTTATACTGCATATAACGCTTCTATTCCGCCTAAACACCAGATAGCTTTTTTTCCACACCGAGACCGTTCGAACAGAATACTATTCTTAACTAAACTTGAAAATCGCATTTTCGTATTTCCGGTTCTAGTCTGTAGTTGCAGTCAGTGCACAGAAATATAGTTCTGGTATCTTGTAGATCATGTCAGTCCTTTATGCGCTTTTAATTCTAACACAATATTTATATCAATAGATCGCAGTATGGTGACTGCATTTCTAAGCACAAACACGAACATAAACAGACCAGTAGCAAAGTCGTCTGAGGACGATTTGCTGTCTGCTCGTCACATCCAAATAGTGCAGCGTAGGAAGGAAACAGCAGCCAAATACTTTGAACAGCTGCCTTACTGCCTCCATTCTTATGGCCTCATTGCCAGGGGGATCGCACTGTAACGGTATGAACAGAGGCATAGCTGGGGGGGTCCACCCCTGGCGGCACTTCGAACATTTTTGGACTTTTGCAGTTAATTCTAAAATAGTCTCGAGAACTCATTTCCAAATATTGTAATACCACTGCGAATATTCCTCACAATTGCTGTAAGTGTTGCTAGTTGTGAGAGGAGTTTTTTCCTATATGTGAGAGGAGTTTTTTTCTATGAAATAGACTTCGCCAATGTCAGACGATTTTGCTGACAGGAAAGCAAGAAAAATAACATTTTCGAATGTTGAAATTAAAGTTTTACTTCAAAAATAAACTGTTTTAATTTATTTCCCTATACATAATTTTGACTTTTTGTAGTATTATTGGTTTGTATTGAGAGGGGCGACAAGCTCAGCGATCGCCTCTGGCGGCAGAAGCTTTAGCTACACCACTGGGTACGAAACAGCATCGGCTAGCGCTGCCTTTCAACGCGCAAGGCACGATGTACTATCCATTATTTCTCTTGCATTATATTTGTGTAATACCTAAAAATAAAAATCTAATGTTTTTTTATTCTGCAAAGGGAGTGAGGGAAGCTTCTTTTGCCCAAATTATCAAAGCGTTTCAGAAGGAAAACTGCCACCATCTCTTGGCCCTAAACCTTATTATTGTCTGTAAGTGTGAGTTCTACAGTCAAGTTTTCTTTCAAGCATGGTTAAATAACCCAAGTTTCCAGGAACGAGGTTCCACAGGGCTCAATTTCAGACAATATGTCAGGGATTTAGACAAGGTGAGGCAGTGGTGGTTACTTCTCGAGATTGCCGATAGCCACGAACTTGCCTACTGATTTTCCAACTTTAAAAGGGCTAAATCCTTTTTGCAATAGATATATACTTGATCCTTCTTGTTTGTTTTTTTTTTTATTTCTTTCCTCTTGTTCGTAGTATTTCTATTTTTTTTTAGAAATTAATTCATTTCTAAAATAATTAATTTCGCTGTAAACATCTATTTCTCTTATATCTGGAGCTGGTTTGAATTTCTTCGTGTTTACCTTTAACAGTTGGGATTGACTTATCTCCACTAGATTTCTTGCTGTCGTATAATTATTTGTAGAACTTCATAATATTGTCAAAAATATTTGGTGCTTTTTTGTCAGGGAGGAGAAGATACTCGTTTAAGTGGTACGATTTGTTTTTAAATTAACTACTATTGACCATTTACGGAAACGTGTTCTTGAAATTTTATTTGCCAGTTGATTTATTAAATAAAATGGCAAACCCATTTTTCTGTCTCGTGTTGGTCTACTCCATTATACAGCATAATCTATAATTTTTCATTTAATTGGTTCTCATTCTTTTGCAATCAATATTATATTTCAGTTTGAAGATCAATGGTATCTCTTGAAGTATCCTGCTGGCTTAAAATTTTGAGGTTGGTAGTAGCCTCCTTATTGCTGCATAATGAAGATTCTATCAAGGAGCACATTTTTTTAAAAAATATTTTGTGCTTTTTTCTAAATAATGATTACAACTTCCAGGACATGTATGAAAGTAGTGCTTTTATTTTTTGCAGTTTCCTTTCTGCTGAATTGGAATGGCTTTATATTTCAATTTGTAATGCTGCACTGCATGTATAACTTTCCACACTCATCAGGACATGGAAATGCTGCATATGTATACGTAATATACGTAAACTAGCAGCTGAAGTTCTCATTAATTATTTAATCTTTATAAATGGAGAGGCTTGTCAAATTTGATTTTGTTTTATGTTGAGAAATATAAAACAGTCTTCAATGGCCACTTCCAATACAGAAATGTTTTTGGCACAGCATTCCGACTCAGTTTTTCTTTGCTATTTTTTGTAGAGAAATGGATAAGCTGATCCTAACACTGAGTTAATCTGACTTCAGAGTTTTCACAATGGGTATTTGTAATGTACATATTGTTTGGGGATATTTCTCTACAAGTGAATGTTTACTTGCGTGCTTTAAAGCCAGAGAAATTTCCCTCCCAAGGAGGATATATTCACAGACGTTTCCTTCACCTCTACCCAGCAATATGGTATAAGAGTAATCAATAACAGAGCCATCATCTTAATCAGACATCTTTCACAGCTAAGATCTTCTATACCTTCTTATTACAACAGAATAAGAATTTCCCCAATCAACCCACAGCTTACAGTAATGTTACTACTATGTGTACGTTAAAATGATTCTCACCACCAGAAGGTAGTAAACCTTCTGTACGTTAGTACCATTTAGGTTCATTAGAATTACAGAATCCATGATCTTAGAGGATGGAATTTTAATTAGCCACTTCAAGTGGTCATGGTCTCAAACCGCGAAATTAATTCATCGAATCCCCTTAATGTTTGCAAACATTATGCTAACAGGGACTCTTAACCCACCTGGTAGTCTAAGGCCAGCAAATATAATTTCCTAGTCAGGTGTTTATAGGGATTAGAAATAGTTTCCTATATCAGAGGAAACCTCAGAAAAAATACAACTTAAAAGACATGCACTTTCTGTACTATTCTTATCCGTTCCCATGAAGAGTGGTTTGCTTCCCTATACAAAGTTAGTTGTACCTGGCCTGTGATGGACACTAGAAAATCTGCCAAAATTCCATCTGGAAGAACGAAAAATAACCCCGCTGCTGAACTGTACATTAAATCCAACTTTTCAATTTATTTTTACTTCACGAATAGGTTACTTGTGTATAGAAGCAGTTGACTCTACATCGATTTGCTCCAGTATAATTCATTTCAGATTCGTATATTGCTATGCATTTCCAGCCTATCTAGAGTAGTTTTGACGTACCTATTCGTGAAGTAAAAATAAATTGAAAAGTTGGATTTAATGTAAACCCAACTTTTCAAAATCAAAAAATAAACCTTTAGGTTTTCATACTTAGTAATTGATCTAAAATGATCGCTCTAAACCTGGATCCTCAGCATTGATTACGAAACAGTACTACTGCGCAAGGGCACGCTTACCCTAAGAAAACAGACATTTCCCTCTAGATTAATTCTAGTACTCGGGTGAGCTTTTGCATAAAGCAAATATTAACCACAGTAGTGCTTGTGCATACGTTGCTGATGTGCACAGTGCTATTTGACAGCCATTTTATAGACTCGGTATCCTAGACTAGTTAAGAGTGATAATGATCTAAAAGATCATTCAATTTACTAGTGGTTGCTGAAATTCCTGTGCCCTTTTGAACAAACTGTACTTCAAAATTTAAACCGATGTCTGGGGTTTGACTCTTCATAACATGTGGAAGAGTTTTGTGCATTTTGGAACACTGGTACAATTCAGTATGAAGTCAACTGTTTCTCTTATACCTAATCGTTCTGCACATGAAGACACATCACGTATAAAATTGTTTATTCACTTGGCTAAAAGATGAAAATATTATAATTTCTTAGGTATAATTTACTTTCTGGCTTAGCTAAAATAAAAACGTTCTGTGACTTTTGCTTGCACAATTATGAACACATCCTACAGGATCAACTGAAAATGGTTAACTAAAGATACACACGTAACCACAGTAAATAAATTATTTTTAATAAGTAAATATTTCGTCCTAAGTATCTTAGGACATCAGTACAGTTAATTCAAACAATAATAGGAAAGTAGTAGGGGAGGCACTAGTAACCAAATAGGAGTAGGGAAAATGGTGGTGATGTGATGCAGGAAACATGACGCCATTGGTCGGACACTATGAACCAAATAGGATTAAGGTAAAAGAGGGAAGTGATAGTGTCATGGGTGTGTGTTGTTATTAGATGTAGATAAATTACATCACTGACTTGAAGTGGAAAAGGAAGTTATTGTAGTGGAGAGGTCCCTAACTTACTGTGTGTTGTGGGTGCAAGTGCGTTGGTTTTTGTTTGTTTTCAGTAGTGGCTTATGGATAATGGTTTTAGTATGGAATTCTGGGGTTTCGAGTATGGGATGTTTGGAATTTCCGTGGGGACGCATCTGTCATTGTTCCGTTGTCTTTTGTTCGCGTGTGGAATTGTAGGTAATGGCTAGAGATAAGATAGGTATGGAATGGAATGCTTGGAATTTTCCTGGGGACCATCAGTCAATGACGTCACACTGTTTTCTGAAAATAATTACTGGAATCTCAGTTTTACTGCTTCTATGTCATGTTTAAGATCTTAAAGTTCATTACTTTTCTAATTAAAATTCTAAGCAGAATAACTGAGCAAAAAAATAAATAAATAAAAATTGTGTGAATTCAGTTACTTCAAACAGACGTGTTTTCTTAAATATGGAGAACACATCAACGTCACAATCTGTTCATTTAAGTTTACACATTATTTGACTGAAATATTATTTATAATATTGTATTGTCTGAATATAATATACAGAAATAGGGTTTTTTCTGACATCATTGTCTGTTGTTTTTCTTGTAACATTTCACTGATGAGAAATATCCGACTGATTGTTTTTGATACTGCTTCGCATACGAGAACACTTATTTCACAATAGACAGACATAAGCAGCAGTACTATAAAAAAAATCAGCAGACGCTTTTGCGATGGTTCTTGATTTTAGTGATGTAAAAGTTAGCAGATTACTATAATCCTAATACAGTAGATAGTTTTGGGAATATCATAGCTTTACAGAAACATACAAAACTGCCACATGAAACCGTGAAAAATTGGTTAGCATCACAGCCTACTTATGTGAGACAAACCCATTAGAAGAACATTTAAACGCAATCAAATCAAAGTCCTGACACTTTTACACACCTTTCAATGCGATTTGGCAGATATGTCATCCCATGCAAAAGAGAATGGTGTGCGTGCGTTTCCTTCTTGTATGCATTGTTTTTCCCGATTTGCATGGGTTCAAACGCTGAAGAAGAAATCAGACGCTGTTGTTAATGCTTTCGAGTCTATGTTTAAAGAAGTGCCATGTTACAAACACTGATCAAGGAAAAGTTTTGCATGAAACATGAAAGTTTGTGCATTATTTAAGAACCATAATATTCATTTCTATACGCCCAGGAGCGAAATGAAGCACCCATTGCAAAAAGATTTATCGGAACTTTGAAATCGAAGATCTACAAGTTACACGAAAGTATTGCCGACCCTTGTACATAACCTCAGCCACACCGCACGATCGGTATAGCTCCTTCAGAAGTTAATATTCACAATGAGGATAGTGTTTGGAAATATTTGTACGGAACCCAAGAGGAGCCTTTTAAACCAAAATTTCACTTAGCAGATAATGTGGTTTTAAGCAATGATACAAATTTAGGAAAGGGTTTTGGGGTAACTGGACACGAGAACTGTTCACTATTGCACAGATTATTAATAGAAACCCTGTAGTATATATATATATAGAGAGAGAGAGTTCGTGGTCGCAACGGAGAGATAGTGGAGGGAACTTTCTATGAACCCCAACTAAAAAAGGCTGATATACCCAATGAACTTCCTGAAGACAGTAACGCCAGTATGAGAATGTGAAAATTCATACGAGTAAAGGTAAATGGGAAGATGCTCTTGCCGAAATTCATCTTCCGGGAGAATTTAATAACATCGATTCCAGTTACGATGAGTTTCATATGATACGTGGAGTAGGAGTCAATATCATCGACAACATCACAGGAAATAATGTTTTCGAAAAGTCTAAAGAAGGATTTTACAAAGTGTACAATTCACCCTCTGAACTTCTTCAAACAGTGTTTGATGCGAGTTCTGTGATTACTGGAAAAATGAACCCAAACAACACCATTTCTCTGACAGTCCCAAAAGATTATAACCTGTTGTTTCCCAAGGAGGCCCGAGTTGGGCCTTCTACTGGGTTTTAATCAGATTGGTGTAAGACTGAAAGGCACAATCACTGGGAAGTATCCCAATTGGATACTTCCCAGAAAACCTTGGGCATATAAAGAGGGGAGTAGCCGCATATTTTGTTTATTCTAATTTAATCCAAGAGCAGATAGTTGGTGATACATGTGCACCACTGTTACGAGTTGTTCAGTGCAGCACCAAGTGTTCCTTCGTTTTTGCTCAACCTGATTATTATCCATTACGAAAACAAACATTTCAGTCAATCAGCATTGTAATTCGTTCTGATAGTGGCGAACTGTTTCACTTTTGGTGAAAAGACGATAGTTAAATTACAGTTCCGCCAACTGAAAGATGACTGATTATCTCAGATATTATACACTGCTGGCAGGCGGGGCTCAAGTATTTAAGGGGCCACCGATACAGCATATGTACGGATTAAGTAGCATTGTCAGAAGTGCCTTCTTTTTAAGTCCACTTTTAAAACCTGCAGTTCAATTTGTCGGTCGTCAAGCCTTAAAAGCCAGTCAGCAGATGATAGATATATTGGAAGGGGTACCTGTACGTCGAGCCTTTATAAACAGAGCATCAGAAGCTGGGAAAACCATTGTTGAAAAAGCTCAGAGCCGATTACTTCAGAGAGGTCAAGGAAGCAAGAAGACGAATATTAAAAAGTTCAAGCGAGATGACATCTTTTGCTGAGGATATGTCAGAGTTAGATCTTTTTTTTCCACCCTCGTGTCAACTTGTGTGTGGAAAGAAGTTCTTATGTCACATACCAACCCATATCCAGTACTGACAGAAGGTCCCGTGGAATTTGGCATACTACCAGGTACATCTGAATACTTGGATTTGGGAAAATTATACCTACGCGTACATGTGCGCATCACCGACAATGATGGGAAACCTATCGAGGATTCTTCAGTTGGTGTCGTGAACAAATTTTCTCCATTCCCTGTTCAGTCAAATTGACTTTTTCCTACAAGACTAACTAGTGAATGCGACAGACACGTATCCTTATTGGGCTTATACTGAAAAGCTGCTAAATTATGACAGATGCTAAACGCAGTCAACTAACAAGCGAGCTATTTGTTAAAGATGACGTGGCTGATGTTAGTGATATGTTTAGCAAAAGTGAATGTGGGATAGGTAGACGATAAGCTCGAATTAACCAATCGAAAAGTGTCGAGATGCTTGGACGAATACACGCTGATATCATGTATCAAGACCAGTACTTGATCAACACCGTTTCTGTTCGTTTGGTACGCAGTTCTCCCGAATTTTGTTTACTGACTGCAAGTGCTGATGCTGAGGCTAAACTGCAAATTGAAGTTTTTCGTCCGCAAAGTCAAAATAAACCCAAAGATTCAACTGGCTCACCTATCTGCGTTAGACAAGTCAAACATCAATCGAGTGCAAGTGTCTTATTTTTCGATTCCAAAGGGCATGTAAGATGCCACACGAGACAACCTGTGTCTAGATGAAATACCATCTAGATTAATAATTGGACTGATCACTAATGATGGATTTAATGGTACTTTCAACAGAAATTTCAATCTGAATTTTCTTGTGGTGACAGCGGATGGTATTTCTCTGTTGACTCTGAACTACAAAGAAGGGAATTACAGCAGATGTTACATGTCACTATTCACATCGCTCGGTACAGATTGTGGAACAGACTGTGATAATGACATTTCTTATGAGAAATACGTAAAGGGAAACGATCTCTATAGATTTGACTTATCGCCAGATCAATGCCGTAGCCCCCCCCCCCCATGTCAGCCTGTTAAGAGGAAGTGTGCGCCTCGAAGTTAAATTTGCTCAACCTCTTCCTGAAAACATCAGTGGTTCTTTATGCAGAATTTGGGTACGTTATCCATAACAAAGGATCGTTCTGTTACTGGACTATGAACACTGAACAATTAGTAAGCATACTAGAGTTAAAACCCACCACAAGAAAAGTGGGTTTAGGAGTTTGTGCTCGTGACGAATTGCCACCTTCATCTGATCAGACAACAGTCGGTGATGTTCGTCGTGAACACAGAGCCGACCTGGTTGCCAGGACAACATTGGTAAGCTATGTATATTAAAGACAAACGGGGCAATTTTTTCGATAGCTTCGGTTGTCCACCCGAAAGCGATATTGTTAACGTTCTGTATATAGACACTAATATATGGCATTATAATAGTGTATACCTGTACAAGTTAAGGATCTTTCGTTTGTGGCTTGCACTGTGTATATTTTTTAATATTGAGATGTCATGGTCTTTCTATGCAAAATATTAGAAAATGTTATTCTAATGATTTGTGGTTAAATGATATTGTTTTTACCTATGCTGTAACGGATCATTTACTGAAAAAAAAAAAAATTCACTTACCATTTTTCCACACCAGTTTCTTATTCCCAAGCAGTTTTCGGTGAGATAAAAAGACGAAATTGGCATTGCTTCTCCGACCTCTATTCCAGATAGGGAGTGGACTGGAAACATTTTCCTCACTGGGAGTGACTGATGTTGATGCCTGACGGGGAAGGGGCTGGGTATCCTGTTTGCACATTGTAGGGTCCGGATGCATTTTTCCCAGATGTGACAGCCGATGCTCCTGTTTGCTCTCCTGTGTGAGCCAGTTGGTTTTTCAAACGTAAATAGTGCTGCAGAAAACACTTAAATATGCTTTTACTTTTTCATCTGGCTTTTCATTAGACCTTCTTAAAATAGTGCTCATTTCATCATCCAGATTATACACCTCACGCTGCTCTGATGGCTGTAGAAGTGTTAATTTTTTAACATTCATTTTCTAATAAGTGAACAATGATACTGCCTAATAATGGGAACAGTGCTCTCCTGATGTAAAACAAGTTTTCTTCTAGTAATGAATGGAACCGATTTGTTGCTTAGTGCTCTCAATTTTTTTTTTCTTTTGTAGCCATGCCTTCTATTTTGGTTATTATTTAGTGGAATATTGCCAGATAACATTTTTGCAATTTCACAGAGCGTTGTGATTTGGCGGGAGGTGCAGTGTTTTAGAGCATCATTTGCCTGTTTGGGAGAGGAATGAGATAAGTACTTGATGAGATACGCATATCGTTTGAGTCGATCAACCATTCTGGAATGTAGACAATATTGGGTTCTTCTCCAGGCAAGATGTGTGAGCGTAAGCATAAATTATCCGGTGTTTCCTGTCTAAAGTCTAAAATTAAATATGAGTAGGGTTCCCGTGTTGCGTCTTTATAAATCTCTATTATACACACTTGACTGCCCTGGAAACACTTGAGCAGCAAGATGAGAAATTTGTAATGATTCAATTAGTGGCTGTTGAGAGAAATTGTCCAAAAATGTGTTCCTTGACAGAACAAATTTTGTGTCAGTAGAATGACGCTGAGGTTCGGTGATGTGAACGTTTTATGAAAACATCAGCTATTTCCGTGCTGTCCTTGGCCTGGTGAACTAAATCATCGATTATGAATAAATTTCTCATATTAGAATCAAATTCAGGTAACTTCAAACCGAATTCCGCGTTGGTAAATTTTTTAAAATTTATCCTGATTTTCACTAACAGTAAACGATTCACTCCAGTTGTGGGCTTGATTAGATGTTCACAATGTTCTACGAGAGACAACACGAAGGTTGTTTTTCCTGACTGAGTAGTTCCCGAAATAATGCATGTAAATGGATGTATGAACATAGCGAAAATGATAACATAATTAGACTGATTTTTTTATATAATCAGAGATCATGTAACAATAAATACATACTTTTTTAATTAGACGGTTTCTCTGATCATTCTATTTGGCATTATTATAATGCACAGGGTTTAGTGGAAGGAAGAAAATGTCGTGCTATTTCTTGTTTCAAAATAATGTATTGCAACTGTAGATGGGTATTTGCAGATCTTACTGAGAACCACTACAATGACAGGATAATGGTGCTGGAGCATCGCTGGAATAAATGTATTAGTCCTAAGGGAGATTATGTTGAAAAATAAAAAAAATTTTGAAATTTTAAATTCGGTTTTTTATTGTTAGGCCGAGAACTTTTCAGACCACCCGTGTAAATGATAGAGCAATTCTGGTTCTTACATGTGTAGCTTCAGCTGCTCATTGTACAGCATCGCAGTGGAATGCCTGTTTCAATTCCCGAGCAATTTTCGTACTCCTTTCTATTGAACGATCTAATTCACGGATTTCGTTTTTTAAATTTCTTAAAACTTTAAATATATCCGCAAAATCCTTTAGCATCTATTGGTTCACATTCGTTTCCTCTTCTTTTTCTTAAACTTCAATTTAACTTTGTGTAAGCTCAACATCCTCTTGTGTTAACTCATAATTAGGCTCTTGTAAGAATTCTTATAGCTCCCCAGGTATCACGTTGGAGAATTCTTCTCCTTCAATAGAAGGCTATGTTGAAAATTCTTTTATTTCTTGGTCACCGGAAGGGATTTCGTAGAATTTCACAGCTTCCGGCCATAACTTTTTCCAGCATGCATTGACCGAGCCCCTTTAGTTCTTTCGGTGTTTCTTTAACTGTAACAATGCCATCTGCAATACTAAATTTATTTTCACCTTTGCATTGAAAATTTGACAATGGAGAGAAGACGCAATAAATAAAGTCTCATTCACAATGTTATTGTCAATAGTTACATTTTCTCCCTGGTGCAGGACACCAGACTGTACAGAGGATTTGAAATTGGAAGTGATCACCATTTAGTCCTGAGCAGCATAAAATTGAATGTCAAATTGAAAATAATAACATCTAAGAAAGTTTTAAAGCGAATAAAAGTTGAGCAGCTCTCAGATGTGAACTGTGGACTAAAATACACAAAGATTATGGAAGAAAAATGAAAGTTTGAGAACAGGAACCAGACCTTGGAGATTCAGTGGCAAGCCTTGAAGAAAACCCTGATTGATTCAGACAGAGACATGTGAGGTTGTCTGCAAGGATAGAAAAATCAGAACTCCATGGTGGACACAGGAAGTTAAAGAGGCAGTGAAGGAAAAAAAGAAAGCATATCAAAAGTTCCTGGCAAATAAGTCAGCTTGTGCTCTTAGAGAATACAGAGACAAATGTAAGAAAGCTAAACTGTAAAACTAGCTAAACAGAAGTCATGGGAAGACTTTGGCAAGAATATAGAAAATAAATATATGAAGGCAGCAGCAAGATATTCTGGAGGTTGTTGAAGCTCAGAAATGGCAGAAAGTGTTGTAAAAGAGATTAGAGATGATAAAGGCGAAAACTGGAGAAAAGGGTATCCTTGAAGTGTGGAGTAATTACTTTGAAAAACTGCTAAATGAAACAGTAGTAAAAACATACAACAGGCATAAAGTCGTCAGGAATACATATCCATACTTGAAGTAGAAAAAGTCAAAGGCCTGAAATGTCGAAAGGCAACAGGAGTAGATGATATTCGACCAGAAATGCTCAAGTATGGAGGTATATAACTGTTACACTGCATAGTTCAGAAGGCTTAAACAGAGGGACGAATTCCAGATGATTGGAGTAGAAAATTCTCAGTGCCTATATAAAAATGGAAATGAAACTGAATGCGAGAATTACAGAGGTATTTCTCTACTGCGTGTTCCTGGTAAGATTTCGCAATTAATACTTAAGGAACGGTTGAGGATTGTGGAAAAAAGATTGAAGATTAAGCTGGATTCAGGCCAAATAGAGGCTCTCGGGATCAGATCTTCACTTTATATGATACGACGACATTTAGAGGTACAAAATGTTGCAGTTTCAGCTGTTTACACTCACTAGCACAAAGTTTCAATGATATTAACTACCTTGAGATACAACAGGAAATATATTTATGCACGATTTTAACAGCTACGTGGCCTTAGGTTTTCAGCAAACCAATAAGGATAGTGGAGATGCGGGGCAATGACTCCGGGGTTTCAAATTATATCTCAGTTCTTGTACCATGCACACCAAATTCGAATTAGGAGAGTGGTGATACCTAATTTCGGTTATTTACGATGTCACTTCAAGATTTGTTAAAAAAACAAGTTGGATATCTTTCACAGCAAACTTGGGAACAAAAGAAAAAAATTAACACAACTGCAGAAACTTGCAAAATTATCCTACCTTCATTAAGATTCTTCAGAAAACAATATCCAATAGGATGTGGAACACATTATATTGCAGGGTGCTTGAATAACAGCTAAAGTAAAGAAAGATCCTTTCTCAGGAGAGAGAGAGACCGTAAGAGCTGGTGATAATCTATCCTCTGCACTAGCAATGGCCAGGACGCGAGAAGTGGAAGATAAAAAAAAGGAAAGCATGGACCCTTATAAGATTAGATAAAGATTTTATTTTAAAATGAAATTCCTGAATAGTGCTCAGATAGTTCATACTTATATAAAATGGTAAAATAATTACAACACTAGTCTCAAATAAATCAGAAAAGGAGAATAAAAAGAAGCCAGACTGATAGTTTTCGTTCACTTTTGACATAATAGAATTTAATATGGCTGCAAAGTTTCTAAAAGAAGGACAGTTACAGGAGTAGATGACTTGTGAATGAACAAATATTAACTTTTATCCCCAAAGCTGCATTTTATGCATATTTAATAACTGTCTTGAAATGCTTTCATTGCTAATAATCTGGAAGAATGTCATAATTCTTCATTTCTAAAACCAAGTAAAACAAAACTGATCCACTATGGATCTCAAACAGCAACAGGATTCCAGGGGAGGGGCTGAAAAGTTCTAACACCTAGAACAAAAATGATATTAAAACAACTGATATAACCACAATAAAGAACATGCAGTCGCGAAAAAATTAATCCGACCAAGCCGAGTTTATCAATATTTTGGTTTTCGTTTGTTTTTTTTTTACTATTTTGTCACTATTTGGTTGAGTGCTGTGTGTAACTGTTCTAGCTGTCTCTAAGCTGTTTATTAATGGTGTTGTGCGTTTTTAATAGTGTAAAAAAGTTGACGTTCGTAGTGTTTTATTCATTTTGTGTAGCTATACAATGGCCTACATCTCCAAGAAAGCAGTCAAAAATATGTACTCTTTCTTAGCACACATCCGCGACTCAAAGATAAATTGCCAACGAATATGGTGTTGGTTTGGATACTGTTAATACCTATGTCCTCTCAGAGAGAAAATGTGGGTAAAAAAGAAAAACCACACTCACTCAAGATCGTTTGCTAATTAGGAAAAGCAAAATGAATCCAACATTGTCTACTGTAGACTTAGAGATCTGGCAGCTAGTGAGATTGTTTCTGACATGACAATCCGTTGAAGATTGTTGGAAGCAGGGAGGACTGCCCACAGACCAAAAAAGAAAACTATCGGCGAAGTCTTTGAAAGAGACTCCAGTAGGAAAAGTGTACAACGATTGGACTGTTGAGAAGTGAAAGGTCATTCTTATACGAGAGCCATTTCTTTGTCCAAGGAGAGCAAGTATCGCTCTCCTTGAACACCCTTGTTTACCCATAAATCCCATAACTCCTTGAACACGCATGTTTCATGAAATTTTAATCATTTGTTCTTTTTCTTTTAGGATATATAAGACGTCAACTCCTTCACGGTGATTATCACATCTTTTCAGCACGCCCTCGTAGTTAAAAGGAAGCTTATGACAGGACTTCTCCTAGTAGACTGCGCTGCTGTCGATGGCACTATCAATCATAGCTTTCTCCTTAGAAATATTGATATAACATTATCAAAAACTAGAAACTCGCACTTCTTTTACTATCGTTGTTAGGAAACAGATGGTTCTTTGTTACTCTTTGACAAGAGGCACTGGCACAAGAATATGCCTTACATCCAAAATAATGAATAAAATTTAAGAAAACCATTACCACAGGGATGCGGGCTTCTCCATCTTTTCAATATTTATGCTAATCTGTTAATTATGTTAATGTTATACTGTGTTAATTAATGCTAATTTGTTCTGGCACAAGCAGCGTTGCATATGATCAAGTTCTTGCAATACAAGTCTCGGACTAACACGATTAAAGATAGACTGCCACTAGCTCTTAAATTTGAAAATTCATTTAAAAAAATCTTGCAATCCAATTTCAAACCCAGATAGGCCATTTCGCCTCAACCCATCATGAAGCCGATCTCTATCTCAAAACATTACATTTAATAATACAATTCGAATACACCAAAAGCATCCAAGTATAGCTGTGTGTCAATTTTGACCAAACGGTGAAGCGTGACCTGACAGTGTGGTTCAAAGTTCCACGTACAAACTTTGAGGGGAGGTAAAGAACATCAAAATCAACATATTCACATAGGAAAGCATGACCGGAAACGCCACCGGAAGGTACTAACAGGGACACAAAGATACAGAAATAACACAAGGCAGTAAGTGGTAAAAAACTTTATTAGGCATAACTGAACAGTTCAATAGTACTTGGATACATATGGTAAACGAGGTGCATGTCTGTCATCTCAGCGTTCGTAAAACGCTTGTCTTCGTACAACGTCGAAAGCTTGAATGAGGAAGCCCCAATTGCTCACTTGGAGCACTGGCAAACAGCGCCTTCTATCACTATTGGATGGCTTTTCTGGTCATGCTTTCCTATGTGAATATGGTTGATTTTGATGTTCTCTACCTCCCCTCAAAGTTTGTACGTGGAATTTTGAACCACCCTGTATAGAAAAAACAAGGCCTAAAGTTAGTGTAAGGATTCAGCAAAAACCTACTTCAAAGTGAGGTGCATCTGTTGATACCCTTACAATTGCAGATCTGTCGTTATATTTTCCATCTGCTGGGTATGCATGTCCGATATGGATAAATTATGCCTTACATCCAAAACTTGATGCAGTGTTAAACGAGAATTGAGACATCTCAGGTTGTTTAAAGCCAAAGGTGACTGATTTCCACAACCTATGGTATAGTCCCAGCGACTATTAGAAAAACTTATTCTTACTTACAATGAAAGAGCGCTCGGAACAACAGAATGATCACTTTCATCGTATGTCTAAAATCCAGGCAGACAGTATCTCGCCTTATGCCAGAGCTGTCTTTCAGATAAGTTTGGTAATTGCTGATGCTTTACTAAATAGCAACTACCAAATTATAGCTCAGGAAAGCTTCTAAACTGATACTTGGAAGAACCTGAAGAGGCTATGCACCAAGATGGAAAAATTCAAATGCAACCTCAAAAAAATGGACTTATGTGAAAGATTCAGATCTTGGTACAAGTGGGGGTGAAACAAAGCCTGGATCATCTTTTGATATGCTAACAGCTGGATCAACCTCACAACCAGAGATTTGGTTGATTGCACAGATGCTAGTAACCCAAGTTTGGACTAACATCTAAATTTTAACATTTATGTTCTTTCCTATGTCTTGTATTATTGTTTTTTTTACTTTGTATTGAAACTTTACTTCATTTTATGATGCAATTTAACAACACAAAATGCTGAATTTTGCGTTGTTTCTAATACACACAATAAATAACCCGATATCGAGAACGATATTCGATATTATATGTAATGTTAGCAGTTGTGTAGACGAGAAATGTCTTGAGCAGAAATGCATGCCCACATTTTTCGTTGAAGAGGCAGTTATGGATGTGGCATAAGAGGGAGATGTAACTCGCTCCAAGAATAGATCTGATCTTTCGAAGAGATTATTAAATGCGATATATGAAGTAGTCAGTGTGTGAAATAATGGTGACATTGAAGCTGACAAGGTCATCTTAAACAACACACTGAATATATAACATGGAAATCGATGTTTAAGACATTGTTGGCAGCAAAACTGAACAGGATAAATGGTTAGAGATAGTCATGAACAGATGAAGGGGCCTCTATCATTAATGCAGGAGTCTGGAGACATGCCAAGAGATCCGCTTTGTCTTTCATTGATATTACAGTTGTAATATCTGGATATGCAAAAGGTGGAATCGATTGTTATCTGCGCTTCTGGGTGGAATGGCGTATGAACACCTTCATTCCAGTAAGGATTATTTTAGTTATTCAGTTAGAGTGAATGGAGCAGGCGTCTGAACCCGAAAATCGAAAATAGTCAACCCAAGGAAAGGGGAAGTAGAAATCACACAAGTCATCCTATTTAGCACTATTATAGTGGCAAAGGAGACTTGGATAAAATTATGGACTGAATTATCAAGAGGAGATCTGATATTTAGAGTAATCGTCAGAACTGGTGAAGATGACAAAGGCTTTAGAAGAGTGGGGTGATTTTTGTTAGGCAGGTGGCTAATGTGTGAAAGATCATTGCTAAAGATCTTTCACACAGTGAATATTTCTGTATCTCTGCCAGATTGATCAAGATCGAAGAAGGAAAACCATTCCCAGTTGTGAGCGTTCATGTCATGAAGGAAAACAATTGTACTGTTTGAAAGTTTTTCAAACTTAAGTGTTTGAAATGTAGATGATCAAGTTTCGCAAAAGAGTAAAGGGCAGCGTAGTTATTAGAATTTGAAGTGCAGTGAGGAAGCAAATAAAGATAACAGATTGGAACACGAAAATTTGAACTACAGCAGATCATAAAGAAAATTCGAGGTTTGTCATTCTCAGGCACTAACTGAGTATCAGGCTTTAGAAATGCATCGCTATTATTTGCAGAAGGAATGCGCGTGTTCTTCTGGTTGGTTGTCTGTTTAGCGGGATACCACACAAAGTCTTACGCTCTTGTCCATGCATGCGTGATCTCAACAGTATCTCCTGTATACCCCTACACTTAGACTCCCTCCCGGCACGAACTAGTAGAAAAAGCAGAATTATTCTAATGAGTGCGGTAGCGAAAATTATTTATATCTAGAAATGATTGTAGTTAAAAATCATAAAATTTAAGAAAGCAAACAATGGATTTATGAGTTTTAATTTAAATTCAGCCCACACCAAGAATTAATTTCTCCCCTTCCTTCGAAGCTCAAGGTTCGTGTTGTGAATGTCGAATTTCGGCCATATCACATCACTTTATGAATTCGCATTCTGGGAAGGAGAACTTGCAATGCCAGTTTAAGAATCCCAAAATGGGGTTATGAAGAAAGTAATTTTATCGAACCTTCGGGTGGAGGACCCGAAGGTTCGATAAAACTTATAATACTTAGTTCGGCCTCTAAAATTTATTATTGCTAATTTTTCAATGCCATTATTTATATTAAAATTTCAAACCCGTATTTGTGCACTAATTATGCGAATTAGGGACAAACGTTTTTAATTTTAAATTGAAATTCGTGCACAAATTATGCCACTTAAAAGCAAAAACGTTATATTAAGATGGAATTTGCAGATACTCGTTTCCAGAAAAAAAAAGGACTATACTTTTAGCTGTATCTAATACATTAAGGATGAACATAATTTACTAAATGATAAATTATTTTCATCTTTTCTTCGTATTCACTTCGGGACTCGATATCTGAAGGATGTGAAAATGTAGAAGGTGAATCCTATAAGACGATAGATAGACGGAGAATTGTATAAGTCATGTGTGCCTTCAAGTGCGCACATAATATACAGTATTGTGATTACGTCCCACTTCTCAAGCACGACACGCAAAATTGGATTGACAGTCGTTGATGAGAGACAAACGCTTCGCACAAACAGTACAACTTTTCAGATCTTCAGCTGCTGGGTAAATATACAACTGATGAAGGTCAGATTCTTTCTCTTTCGCGCACACACAATTTCAGTTTGCGTAATATTGGGAGTGAGTGAAAGTCTAGCATACCCTCCCTCACTTACTGGAGGCTGTTAAGATCAGTGGTTGTGAATCTGTGTACCCAAAACATTTGCCAGATTATGCTATTTGGTTACGATTTCTAGCGTCATGGGTATTCATCAAGCTTCCTGTGGTCCCAGTACCAACAAAGGAGACCTGTGCAATAGCACAATTAGAAGCTACTGATTCTGAATGGCTCTTGGACACAAACGTAGGAAGTGACCGCCAGTCAGTTAAAAGCAGTATTGTTTTCTATTTTCCCACTACCCATACCAGATCACGTGATCGAAGTTAACAAGTGGTGCTACGGAAACACTTCTAGACTGTGACTGACAACATTTGCCTATTGCCAGGCATAAAGATGGAAAAAACGTGTATAGGCATCTGACGTGCGACATTTGCCTTACCGTTTGCTATACAGAAGCTAGCAGGACAGCATGGATAACCTGCTGACGAAGGTGTTAGGTGTCTTCATCTATGTCTACTGGTAAGGATTTAATTTATTTTTATTTTTTTGAAATGCATGCAAAATGCACAAGATAAAATCAATGGCGCACTTTTATTGCAAGCAGATTTATGCTAAGTTTATGAACTTTTTTCCCCCTAAGATTTAAACGTTTCTTAAGTCTTTAAGTCATTTTTCTTGTCATTCCATCTTTAAAGAGCATATCTAAAGAGATAAGCATTAAATATTTTAGTGTTAATTGGTATATTACGTCAAAGATTCAGCTCTTATTTTTAATGATGAATTTTGTGCCAGGACGGAATACAAATATTGGAAACAATTATACATCCTTGAAAGACAACAGGTGAGGAATTTAACAAAGACTAGCAAAACAAAAATAAAAATCACAATGTTCGAAAGATACAAATTTTACTAGAGAACATAAGGTACATGTTGTGACCAGTTTACCCCCGCCCAGCTCCAATTATTCAGACATGCCAATAACGTAAGTCGGAAGGGTGGGACGCAACGCTTTAGTATTCTCTGGCCAATAAAACAAGAAATTACTCATTTTGGCGAATTTCATCGTTGTATTGAATAGTTTTTTAGCTGGTAGTATGGGGGGGGATAAAAATAGACAGACCTTTTCTCCTTTTAGAAAAATATCTGCGAAAAATACTGTATGCACTGTTTATTCTACTTATTACGTATATCAAATCCTAGTCCTGCATTTTCTAACTTTTTTGACTGAGTTGCAATGCCTAAGAAGGTCCGCCTGCGCCGTGCAACTAGTTCTCAAAACGTACTTCAATCACAAGTTAGTGCACGCTTCAGACTTCAGTTTTGAGCAATTAAATCAATGAGGTCTTGAATGAGTTCCAAGTGTTATCCAACTTTAGAATTGTATCAATGCATTGAATCCGAATGCGAAACTAGATTAAGACAAGGCCATCACAAATTATTTACTGATAATATAAAGAACTGGAGTATGAATATTTGTTCGCTGCATTATTTCGTGATCTCAAATAGGTTTCACTCACACATACTTGAATGTAATACTAATAGCGGCTACTAGAACAAATTCTTAATTACCTCAAGCCTTTCCAAACTAGTCTCATTAATGACTACTCGCAAATAAAACTCTTCACCGATCTTTATTAAATCCACAGCTTTTTTCAGTTCATCTACTTTAAGTGGAAATAACAGGACGAGTTTAGTCATCCAATCAAATTTCGCGGTCGCATTTTTTTTTATTAGGGGCGCTAGTTTTCAGAGAAATATTTCCGATATTTTTCACCATACCACTAAGTTATATCATGCAAAAGAGGAGAAGTGATGGCTACATAGAAAGGAACCATTGTGAGAGCGCTGGAGAAATAGTCTTACGTGATGAGGACTGGAGGAATCGTACAGAGTGGAATCTGAGAACAGGAAGCTCCTGACAAGCGGAGAAGCCTGAAAGAAGATTTCCGATATATTCTTCACTTACAAGATGAATGTGCTGCACATTCTTAACTCTCGAAATAATACAATGAAGACGCTGCTAATTATCTGATATCAATACCATCTCACAGGAAATAACATTGATATTAGCTAACTGACGCACTTTAATTATTACACAAGGAAATGAAGTTTTCAATGAACTCACTTTTTTAGTTACAATACTGACGTTCTAGAATGATTAATAAAGGTGATGGATTTTCCCCCCTAACAAAATGTCTGATGGGGAAGTTAAAGTCATAGCTTACACGGAGTTCGATATTCTTTGGGATGCTTAGTAAGCTGTCGGGAGTTGCTTCGTGTTATAACATAAAAGTGCAATACGGACGTAGAAGTCTATATTACACTGGCGTTCTACATGAAAGATGTCCTTTGGACACCATTAACTGAAATTTTGCCAGTTTTTAATTGTTTTTCCCTTGTACATAAACATTACATCTTAAAATTAAAGCGTTTAGTTTATCCATAAGTGAAACCATCATTGATTGTATTCTTATTAAAATATCACGTATTAATTCACATGCAATATACAGCCTTCAGACACTGAAGATCACAAAAACTGAAATCTGCCTGAGATGGAAATCTTTTTTTATTTTTTTTTAAGAACAATAACAAAAAAAAACTTAAGTAAAATATCTTGTGTAAATTATCTCGATATTTTTATATTTTGAATTTATTTAAAATAAGAAATTGACAATTTGATAAAATACTTATCCGAAATTAACACAAGTGGATATTTAAAACTTATATTGCAAACGTCTGCAATCTAAGAAAAATATCAGACAATATCAAGTAGTGATGTGGACAAATATCAGAATGGAGAAACGGGCAATAAACCTTACTTGTGCTTATGGTCCCACAGAAATGTGAAACTTAGAGGTATTTCTCTACCGAGTGTTCCTGGTATTTATTATTATTATAATAGTGTCTCCATGGAGTCAGAAGGGTCATCGCGGGAGACTCTACATTGACACACTAACCATTATTCACACAACACCTGACATACTTCTACTTAAACTCATTCACAACCACCTCAGGCAACATTCCACCCATTCACAACCCCTCCAAGCAAAAAATCGAATCCTAATACCCTTGTTAACCACACTCGTACACAATCTCAAGGGATGCCTCCTCATTCTCTCCCTTCCTGCACTGGTCTTAAAAACGTCATCAGTATCAATCCTATAAAACCCCTTTAATAATTTAAATGCCTCTATCTCCTCTCCGTCTATCAGCTAGTTTTTGGAGCCCAGAGACCTTCAATCTATCCTCGTAAGAAACATCCCACAGATCTGCAACAATATTTGTAATTCGCCTCTGAATCCTCTCCACCATTTCTTCATCACCAATTATATAATAATTATGAAAATACTATGATGTATCATAGTATTATCATAATTATGATTTATGCAAATGTAATTGAGAAACAGCTAAGAACAAATGTGGAAGGGAAGCTTTGTGAAGATTCAGTCAAATAGAGGTTGTCAGGATCAGATATTCACTATAAGATAATAACTGAAAAATCTTAGTAATATAAGGATTTCTATTTGTTTTGTTGACGTGGAAAAAGCATGACAAGGTACTACGAGGAAAGCTCTTCGAAGCGCTACAGTTATCTACATAATGTAAATGGGATATTATGTCGAGCAATACATGGTCTCTATTTAAGCTGTAAGTTAGCATTTAAAATCGAAGCTACATGAAGATGGTTTGATATTAAATCGGGTGTGCAACAAGCATGTACATTATCCCCTCTGTTATTCATTAACAATCTGGATCGCATTAGGAAGGCGACATTAAATCTGATAGCAAAATTGGTAATGTTAATCTTAGTTCTTTACTTTATGCATATGATGTTATACTTATGAATAAATCCAGCACAAATTTGCAAGATTCCCTGACAAAAATTAAAAAACTGTTGTAATATATTTGGTATAAAAATCGATAGAAGCATTAAAAATATCGACTGCATTGTGAATGGAGAACCTATAGAACAAGCAACACATTTCAGCTATTTAGTCACAATTTAGTGAAGATAGTAAATTAAATACGGAAATGGATATCAGAATTAGTAAAGCTGGTATGGTAGGAAGTCAATTGAATACATTTCTATGTAATAAGAGAGAAATTAGCCAAAACACTAAATTAGCTGCATACAAGACAGTCTTCGAACCGATTTTAATTTATGGATCTGAGAGCTGGGTTAGAAATAAAACACTTGACCAGACTAGAGACTGCGGATATGAGAATTCTGAGAGAGATGACATCAGTGGCAGTACCACATTAAAAATCAGGATATTAGGAAAGAAGTTGACATTGTCAGCATCCAGGAATGCATTAGCAGAGCTAATCTCAGGTGATATGGTCACTTCAACAGAATGGGAGAGGAAAGATTAGCAAAACAAGTGTTCTTTGCGAGGATGGCAGGAAAAAAACCCAGAGGAATATCAAGATGTAGATGGATTGATACGGTAAAGAGTGAATTAAAAGACAAAAAAATAACATCTGATAATGTTGGAGTTTTAAAAAGATAACAGATGAATTTGAAGGAAAAATTGTTGATCGGAAGGTAGGAATGGTGTAACTCTTTCATGTAGTATTATCATAATTATCCTGTATCCCCCGACGGTACATATCAGGAATGTGATGATGATCGAATAAAAAAAGTTCTGTATTTATTGACTTGATGATTAATACCTGTTTTATCAATAAATAAAAAATGCATTTACACCCCATTAATAAACTACGAATTAAATAAACTGCTTGTGTCGGTGGTTTTCAAACTATTTAAAGCGAAGCCCTTTTGCTCTTATGCTTTTACGACAAACCGTATGTGCAGAATAACTGTGCATTGCAGAATTTGATAACAATCTTAGAAATTAAATGAAATCAAAGTTTATTATACAGTAAAACCTATGGAAAATTCATGACTAAACAAACACGTAATAACCACAGTAGCAAATTTTAATAAGTAAATATTTCATCCTAAGCATCTTAGGACATCTTCAGTACAGTTAATTCAAACAATACTAGGAATAACATAGTTAGGGCGCATGATTACAATGTAATCCCTATATGCATGCAATAGCGTGTTATAGAATTAAATTAAAATATATCTGGAGGGGTAAAAAGATTACATTAAAATAAGATAACATATATAAAAAGTTATTTTAACTTTTGTAGGTAGTAGCAATAATTTTCCATAGGTGTCATACAAAATTAACAATTTTGTATGACAATTTCCCATACTTTAGGAATAGTAAGAAAGTCGTTGCGGTTTAAATTTGGTCTGTATAGTAGGGCTTCAGAACTTTCTTTATATAAACGTTCATATTTATATAAAGAGCTATATAGAAGTTGTCTTTTTCCAATGGATCCTATGGTTTGGGTTTTTAACTCCGTGTTGTGCAAGGCAGGATTTCTGCGGTTTGATAAGACGGATATGGTCTTGATGTTCCGAAATGCGTTTGCTAATGGATCTACCTATCTGTCCATAATAGGGCAATTTACAGGAGCATGGAAAACCTCGTACACGCTAGGTAGCATCAGAGGTGAGAGTTTGTCTTTAGGAGAAGGCAACAAGTTATAGACCTGGTTGATGGGTTTGTAGGTAGTAGCAAGTTTGTATTTCTTCATAATTTTTAAAAGACGTTCGGAGATGCTTTGACATAAGAACAAGCCCGTAGAATTCCTACCTGTCAAAGGCATCTTCAAACGTCTTTCAAAAATTATGAAGAAATAATTTGGGAGTTACAAGTTTTTAATGCTGTATTATACTAAAATAAGTAGATGGAATATCAAGGATGAGGTAGTTGCTCTCGAAAACACAATCATTGATTCTTACATCCCAAGAATGGGTCTCTCCTCTTGGGGGGGGGGGGAGCTCTACAGTTCGGAAGCCACAGGCTTATATTATTTCACTATCCAATGCCATTTTCCTGCACACATTTCCACAATGAATATGAAACACACGCAGTAAAAGCATACAATTCTGCTGATACTTTCTAATTAGAGAAGTTCTAAGCCAGCGAAAGAATCTGCTTCCACTTACTAACAATGGGCAATTGTCTGCCTCTTGGAATACAATATAAAATTATCTTCTCACTTCCTTGTTCACCTGATCGTTACAACAGCCGCAATCCTTCGTTGACTCAACATATTTGCAATAATTCCCATATATCTGATAAGATAGAGAGGAGCCAAGCTCTTCAAGACGACCATTTCTCAATTGTTGCTTGTATTCAGCGTACTGGAGGCGACCAGATTCCCCATAATTATCGAATTTTTTTTTTATTTCAGTTGTATAATTTTTTGTGACAAGATTACGCAAAGCGATGCAAAATTTATATATTAATCGATAGTAAATAAACTATTCGAAGTAGTAATCATAAATAATCCACGTTACTTACACGCCTTTAAAGCTATAAACTGCCTACATTGATACAAGACTTAACACTATCTTGAATTATGTAGTATGAAAGCCCATCTAGGCAGGTTATAGCTTGTAATTATTCTTGTAGATTATGCTTATTGTTACTTCTCCAAATTTCTTTACTGTCAATTAATATACAATTTTTATAAATTTTGCATCTAAGCTTTATTTATTGTGAATGATCATGTAGTGTTAGCTCACTGATATAATACTGAATTTTATTCCATTTCTATCTCTGTTCTCTTCATTAAAAGAGAAATTCAATTATATTTATAATATATTATTAAAATAATTAATATCTTTATAATTAATAATTGCTAAATCAAAGCCGTCATTAATTTTAAATGCACATAATTTACATAGAAACATTAATTATTAAAAAATGAAAGCGTTCACATACACCACACACTTCATAAAAGATAAATATTCAAAAAAAATTTTTTTTTGAATATTTATCTTTATATTTATATAAAAAAAAATTTTTTTTTTTTTTACAAAAAAAATGTTCGCACTTATTTTTCAGATTAGTGATCGGACGTATTCCTTTAGACTGCCTAGTTGATTTTTATATAAGGTTTTTCGGGAAGCTCGCATTGCACTGGAACTAACAGTTCATGACCTACTATCTCCCCCTCTGTATGAAATATGCAGAGGTCTAATGGCCGGCAGGTCCCACTCGCAATGAGGACCAGTGGTGGTTGAATGTTTTTTTTTAGGGTGGTAGGTCGCTGCACTGTGTTCAAGTAAGTTCCCGAAACTCCTTCCTCGTTTTTTAGGATAGTCACCTATAACAAACTAACTTTTTTGCTGGCAGATGCTTACTCTAAGCTGTCTACGGGATTTGCTAGTAGATAGACCGTCTACAGGATTACTCGGGAAACCTGGGAAATCGCTATTTTCTCTCAGGCCAACTATGGACTCTCCATACGATGAGCTCGATTTCAAGCAGCTATTGGCAATCTTTAGGCATGTAGGAGGCCTACTACAAAGGAAATGGCCAGGAAAGGTGGCAATCCACCAAATAGAGGTTGAAACAGAGGACTGTCAATCCCCTGACAGTCCCCTTCTCCTCAGCACTTCAAGATAACACCAGAGAGATTATGTCACCGGTTAACGACCAGCCCCTAGTGGACTCATAACTCTACAGGCTATCAGGTTGTCAGCAGAAAGAAGTGTAAGGGTTCGCCAGCAGCAGATCCTGAAATAATACATCAACCCTTGGAAAAAACAAATCCAATGAACTTAACAGCACAACCTGATGAAAGAATAGAGACTGACTCCAAGGTACAACCCAAAGAGGATTCCACCTGTAATTTTAAGAACAAAAGAAAAATGGTCTTCAATTACAGCGACGATGAACGCAAACAAAATTTACATCAGCTAAGATGTACAGATGAAGGAATCCGGATTCAACCTGAAGGAATTTCTGACTACCGCCAGCTCACCAGACTTATGGATGAACTAAAAGTCGCATATCATACATTTCAGCTTAAAAGCTGAAAAAATTTCAAGGTGGTAATCAGAGGGCTGGCTGAGACCATACCAGCCGAAGAAATAGCTACTGACCTCAGATCACAAAGGCCTAGAGCCGATTAAGATATCGCACATGTACCGAGCAGATAAGCACCCTATGGTCGAGATTAGTAAAGATCATAGAGAAATTTACGAGCTTAAAACAGTTTGCAGCTTAATCAAGACCGAACCTCTCAGAAGAAAGGCTTCAGCTGGTCAATGCCACCGCTGCCAAAAGTATGGGCATGCACAGAAACTCTGTAGGGCGGAATACAAATGTGTGAAGTGCAGAAATAATCATCCCTCGCCCACATGTGGCAAACCAAGAACCACTCCTGGTAAGTGTGCCAATTGTGGCGGCCCACATCTAGCTAATTACAAGGGCTGTTCACTCCACCCATCTAACCTGACAAGGACTAGGAAGGTAGTAACCCCGCCCATTCAGAAGCGAGTCACATATCTTAAATCGGAAATTAAAGTGCAGAATATTACACCTGATAAATCATGCCTCTGTAGTTTCCTCATGCAACAAATCGGCAGAATCCACACCAAGCAGCCAAAACTCTGCTGCAATGCTTGCTGCCACTTTGGGAGAAATGCTATCAGCTTTCAGCAAATCAAATCCAAACCAGGATGACAAATAGATTTCTCAAAAATACCCAAGTCATATTCTCGTTGATTAATGGATAATTCGGCCATCACAATCATTAAGGACTCGGCAACAACATTCTAGAACTCCATAAATTTGTTACCCACTACAAAATTGATGTTAGTTAATGAGACCCATTTGCAGCCATGTGATAATCCCAACCTAAGAAATTACTCGTTAATTAGAAACGACAGACCTAATGCCAGAGGTGGAGGTACTGCAATCTTTATCAAGAAAAAGATCCGTTATAATGAGATAAAGATTCCTACAACTAATTTGGAAAAAACTGGCATAGAAATTTACACTATTAATGCAGGCAACTTAAAAATATATTCTGTTTATAACCCTCCAGGCAAAACTGTTATCCTCTGATCTTTCTCAGTTGCTTGACACCACTGAAGCAACAATAGTAGCAGGTGTACCAATTACAACGGAAAAATTCTTTCCAATTTTGCTAAGATGAGAAATATCATCGCAGGCCTGATTGAACCAACACACTATGGATCACATGGCAGCCCAGATGTATTAGATATATCCATATTCAAAAACATCAATTCCAGCTGCAAGTAGTTAACGACCTCAGTTCGGACCACAACCCGGTACTTCTAAAACTGGATGAGGATCTGGAACTTATTCCCAGTCAGTCATTTACTAATTTCACAAAATACAAGGCTACAATCAACACTATCATGGATTCAGTGCCGAATATCTCCACTTGTGAAGGAATTGACGCAGCAGTCAACAACCTGGAAAGAAAAATTCAAACTAGCTTAACTGCAGCCTCTTCTATCTCCACTCCAGCTCAAGTAAACCTACTTCCAGAAGAAATCCTTGCTCTAATCAAAAACAAAATCAGACGTCGCTTTCATAACAGTCTCCTCAAGATCGCCAAGAGCTGAACAGAGCAAACACTTCGCTATGCACTAAAAGATTACAGAAATTTGCAATGGGAAAGAAAACTTTGTTCCCTGAAAACTGAAGATAAATTCTTGTGGAAGTTGGCAAAGGCTATCCGTACAGCAACATCCACTCCATTCACGGAGAAAGAGGTATAGTTTATAGGGACAATGAAAAAGCAGAAGCCCTCGCTGAAGCTCTTCAACTTCAGTGCAGTCCTAATTATGCGCATGCGGATTTGGTCTTCATAGAGAAAATTCACCGCCAAGTCCGTACTGTGCTCCAGCAGCCTAACAACTGCGAAAATATCTGTCCCACTTCACCTAAAGAGGTCTACTCAATCATTAGGAAGCTCAACAACAAAAAGCCCCTGGCCCAGATGAAATTAACAACAAAACAATCAAGGCCCTTCTGCACAAAGCTGTCATGCACTTGGTAGCAATCATAAATGCAATGCTCAGACTAAACTATTTTCCAACCCGATGGAAACAAGCAGATATAGTTCTCATGCATAAGCCAGGAAAAGCACCTCAGTTGCCACAAATTTACAGACCCATCAATCTCCTTTCATGCTTGGGAAAGGTTGCAGAAAAAATCGTCCTCAATCGACTTCAGGATGTGGTGAATAATAACACAGTACCGAAGGAGCAGTTTGGGTTTAGAACCGGACAGTACTACACATCAAGTTCAGACTGGTTGAATTTATCACTACTGGATTCAATTGGAGACAACATATAGGTGCTGTTTTTCTGGATGTAGCAAAAGCCTTTGACAAGGTTTGGCACAAATGCCTCATCTATAAATGATTTATGGCCAAAGTTCCGCTCTACCTTATCAAACTTATCGACTCCTTTCTAAAAAAACCGGAAATTTCAGGTCAAGTTGAGAGGACTCAAATCCTCTTTAAAAAGAATCACTGCAGGTGTTCCTCAAGGCTCGTTGCTCTCCCCACTGCTTTTTAACATTTTTAACATCGTTGCTGACGCTCTATCACGACGTCAACCACCACAGCTTACAATGCGGATGATGGCAATTTTGAGTAGATCTCTCAGGCTGTACTTACCTACACAGCGCTTGCAGACCGCAGCAGCAAACCTGGAAAGCTATCTCAGGAAATGGAGAATATCTGAATGCTGACAGAAGTACTGCCATTCTCTTCACACAAGACGGAAGGAATCACAATACGGAGAAGTCAAACTTTTCAACACAGCTATTCCATGGAAATCGAGCACCAAATATTTAGGTATTCAACTAGACAGCCGCCTCAACTTTAACTCACATCTCTCACGCCTGCAACAAAGCAAACTCAGCAATTGCTCAACTCTACCCCCTACTCAACCGTAGAAGCAGTCAGCCCAGAAAACAAATTAAGAATATACAAAGCAATCATCAGACCTATACTGACTTATGGTTCACCAGCGTGTGGAGCCACACCTCTCCTAGCAACATCAAAAAATTACAAATAATCCAAACTAAATGTCTCCGAATGATCTTCGATGCCCCGTGGTTTGTAAGGAACACCATCCTCCATCAAGACGGGAACCTGCCAGACATACCTACATTTCTCCTCCAGATAGCGAGGAAGTACTTTACTCAAGCATCACTCCATCCCAACTTATTCGTGAGTCAGATTACTATGAAAAAGACAGATGGAAACAAACGCCCAAAGGCGGCCCTGATCACTGATTGAAATCTTTCACACAACCCTAAATAGGGCGAGCCAAGTGCTCAAAACTTTCTTCCTTTAAACCGAGAATCATTCATAGCGATGAAGGGATCAAAGTGCACGGGACTGATATCCATCAAAGCCACATCAGTTAACAGTACAAAAAATGTTAACCGCTGATAATACAAATGTTGCACTGAACAAATCGCCAAAATCTCTACATTGTATATTTCCACAAACGTAAATTGTGATTTTCAAACCATTCTTCGGTGGGGTTCTGATAGTCTTAACTTAGAAGTAATTCGACTGTCTGAAAGTTAATAAGCTTATCCAATATTTTTTCTCTTACTTTCGACAATACCAAAATCCATAAAACAGAAGAAATTTCTTTTTTTGGGGGGATAACTCTAACCCTTATTGGCACACACAAATCTTTTCATTAGCATCTAAGAGATTAGTTTTTTTTCCCTACTCTCCGGACCAGTGGCGGCTTGTAGCTTGAAATCGTGGGAGTGCTGCAACTTTCGAAATATACACACTGTAAGTACAGTGTATATGTTTGAATAAAATATCAATTATGGTAAAAATTAAACATGAAAAAATATTGTTTATTATCGATAAAATTATACAGTTTATCGAAATATACATACTTATATAATTACTATAACAAATGTTATGTCTTTAATTGTAATGTCCAAATGTTTAAAGGGACGGAATAAACACGATAAGCACTAAGAACACTATCACTGGCGCTAACTGCATATAAACAACAGTGGAACTGCGCGACGGACAGTGCCGCATTACGCTAATAGAAGCCTCTACTACTAATGGCTCAGCAAAAAGTTAAGCAAGTTTGAGCGCGGTTAGTAGTATGAAGGGGTCAATCGTTCGATGCTGTTGCCACTCTCCCTCGATGAATCTTTGGAATCCCTGGAGGTGTAACATAATCTCGCTATGACGTGCATATCCTTGGGCGCGTAGCATTATAACACTGTGGAAAACAGTGCTGCTAGCGTCCTTCGCCCTCCTAAGTGCTACAAGATGGATTTTTATACAAAATAAGAAAATTGTATAGGATTGTTGATGATAAAATTAAATATTACAAGCAAATATAAATAAATTAATAAATATATGTATATATCGAGAAAAATTGGGGTGCTTCAGTTCTGCAGTGCCTATGCACGAGCCGCTGTTATATCGTAACTATTGTAAAATATCTCCTTTATAGAGTCTTATGTAATTAATATCCTTTCTTATCTCCTTCGTATTTAAACCTTCTCTAATCAAAATTCTGGCTGGGTCGCCGTTATTAAATTGTATAATCTCTTCAATATTTAACTATATTAAAAAGGTTATATCCTTAGCTCAAAATAATCTCTGGGCCGAAATATCAATACGAGTGAAGCTATTGGTTTTGGGGACAAGGGATTTACTAATGGCAGATACCTATTCCTTTGTCTCAGCACTGGTTCTAATTCCTTATTCAGAGAAAATTTATTTTTTATCTGCGCCACCCCGAATCCTAGATCAACAAAACTTGTACGACCAAGGAACCAGAACACAGTCAGCATTCAATCTTATTAAACTATAATTCTGCAGTCGTAGCCTATCTATTAACTAATCTCCCGCTATGGTTCGTAAATTTTATGAGCAAGTGCAATAGAATTTAGGCAAGGCAACAGTTAATCACAAAACAAAACATTTAATTCAAAAGACATTATACACTTTATATTAAACTGAATAGACATTCTAAAATACACTGAATGAGCACTTAGTTTACAATTTCTTAATCTCTCTCATGGATTGCATTCTAGGATTCTCACTCATAACAATTAAATACTCACTTAACATTTCACTCTTAATTATCAATTCTATACACATTATTTAACAGACTTATTCAATCTTTCCCCGCATGCTCTCGACAATACTATCTCTTACAAAACACACATTATATTTCTACCCTTTAGCAATGACGTTCTAGCCACCAGTGGCTGTCTCACTATATCCTATACAGAATTCTCACTTTAATTCAATAAAATAATGAAACAATTTCTATGATCTATCCTAGTATTCACAAACCTTCTTAAACAATTTCACTTGTACGAGCATAAACTGTACATTACCAATTGCTGGGTTGCTACTTGGCCTTATCACTAATTTCGTCTGGATATTCACCTTTGATTTCAAGTTCACTCTGCACATTCTCAGGTATTCATCACGGATTCTCTCTGCATTTCGCATCAGGATATCTCTGCAAGCTTCTGTGCTTTTCGTCTGCTGGGCTGACCGCCGACTGGTCGACTTTCGAGTCATTGTCTCGTGACCTCGAGATCCAGAACTTACCAGACATTTCCGAACACGGGAGAGAGAACACGAGCAAGACGCTGCATGCTTTTTAAACTGCCCGTCAACCGTTCATACTGCGTCATCAATTTCTCCCTCCAATATCTGCAGAGTCATCTACGTCACTAAGTACACAGCGCCCCACACGGAATCCATTCGCAATCTACGGAGTGTAGGAGAGGAGGGGGGGGGGGAGGGAGGCAGCGTGCTTACTAAAGATATACAGTGGTATCTCGCTAATCCGAACCTTTTTAGTCCAAACCCTCCAGTAATCCGAACTGCGGTTTGAAACAAAAAAAGTTTTATTTAATACGTATTATTATTTTGCGTAAAGTTATTTTTTTAATAATTATTATTTTAATTATTATTATTTATTTTATTATTATTACAATACAGTATTTTTTCACGTTGTCGATTGTACGGTTATACTGTAGGTCTATTTTGATTTATTATGTGTTCACGTTTGCCTGGGAAGCCGTCGAACTTGAAGCAATTCGAGCGTCATGGAAAATCTGTGCCCTTCTAGAATTTACCAAGATAACTTCGGTGGTACACCAAAAGAGGAAATTCAAAACGTGCATAATTTGGTAAAAAATATAAATCCAGGTGTTGAAATTTCACAAACAGATATTATGAAATGGATTACAGGTAGAACCGAAAGTGAATTCGAAATCAAATCAGATGCTGAAATTATAAATATGACACTACAGGATGAATTAGAAGATGACGATAAAGAACTCGAAGGGAAAAAAAGGTAAAACATGAAGAAGCAGCTGACAGTTTTAATATGTGCATAGAAGGGGCTAAGTAGAATGATACGCCATTCCATAAAATTTTATTGCTAATGCAGCTCCGAGAAGCATTCGAAAAAAGTTTAGCTTCCAAGAAGCAAAAGAAAATCAGTGACTTTTTTACAAAGAAATAAACAACTTTTTTGTGATATTTTGTGAATTTTTTGTTTGTGTGTTGTGTACAAGAAAGTGATATTTTTTACACAAATTAAGTCATGTAGAACTATGCAATTTTATTAAATCAGAATCCTCAACAATACAGGTACATACAAACTAAATTTTTTACCAAAATAACCTTGTGTACTGCATTATTTTTTAAGTTTTACATGACAGTACAGTAGCTTTTTTTTCTATCAGTTACTTCATTCATTTACAGAATTAAATTGATGTACCATTAGAATCTGATTATTCTTGTCTTAAATGCTAGTTATTGTTGACTCTTGGGGGAAAACTCGCTAATCCGAACAAGCACGGTTTTTATTAGTTCGGATTAGCGAGATACCCCTGTACTTGTACTCCGTTGCAAGTGATATATACTTCGGCCATTTTCTCATAATAGGATTCTCTCTCTTTTTCCAGCAATTGTTAAGTACTTACAAAACAGTGAGGTTTAATTAGATATATGAAGAGCCAAAGGCTTCAATTCGGCAACATATGACTTGTTTAAGTTAAGGGATATTACATCCCATATCGTTTCTTAGCCGAATAAGAAACTCAAAGAGTTTCATACCGAATATAGTAGAAACTATATAAAGTTCGGCGATTCCAAGAGTAAGCAAATACCTGGATACTTCAGCAACTGACCCTTAAGGGTGGAGTTGGAGTTGTAGCGAACAGAACTTTAAGTTCTGTTCGCTACAAACTTGATATTTACTAGGTCTACCTACTCACTGATGAGACCTCAATAAAGGTTGAAACCGGTCTGGGTAGTGACCTTCTCTCATAATGTAGAACAGTAATACAGCTTCTAGGAGTTAAGTTCACATTATGGGTAAATACCAAGAATAGTGATCGGAGCTTGCTCCACCTTTGACATGAGTTGCCCCAGCTTGCACTACCCTTTGGGATCAGTGCTGCAGTATCCAGGTATTTGCTTACGCTTAGAATCGCCGAACTTTATATAGTTTCTACTATATTCGACATGAAACTCTTTGAGTTTCTTATTCGGCCAAGAAACTATATGGGATGTAATATCCCTTGACTTAAACAAGTAAGGTTTAAGCAACTTAATAATTCATAAATCTTTCCAATATTAGACAAAATTAAAATTGAAGGATTTAGCAACATTTTAGTAACATTTGGTTAATTTACAAGTGCTCAGTAAGTCTGATATATCAATATTTATTACCAAAGTGTAAGGCCCATGTTAAGTCTGTATGAAACGTAAATTATTTTAATTAAAGATTCATTCAGAACTTAACACCGCCCCTGCTCCGGGCATTACTTTACTTCTGACGACCTATACAAATCACAGATCCCTCTTGTCATTGAATATCCCTCTCACATTTGAAGTGGCCTCTCTAAGAGCTTCGTAATATCCTTCATACAGCACATAAGAGAGTAAATATTGATTAACAACATTCTTCTCCCAATTCACTATATTCACTTTCACACTAACATGATATTTCTGTTAGTTGCATTTTCTACAGATATTTCCACTGTCCTTAACCTTTTAGTAGTCGCGGCTCCCTAAGTATCCTAAAATATTTTCGCGGCCACCTAGTTTGTAGTAACATAATAATAATAATAATTAAACTTTTTTAAAATAGTGGTTTTACTTTCTGATTATAATGACAAAAAAAAAAAAAACCAGAAATCAGCTTTACTGTATTTATACTCGTATTTAGGAAATCAAATAATGTTCTTTGTTTGCTCATATTAAGGGTAAATTTTAAGTCGGTATTACAGCACTGAAAGTTTTGAAAAGTAATTAATTGCACTCAGGTAGCACTTAGCAACGTTAAGTTCGATGCAATCGTACTAGTATTATTTAAAACTTCAGAGAATCACTTCTACCACACGTCCAAGTAGGCAGATGTCACAACTTGCAGTGTTGCCAGCAGCGAAAAGTCGACATGTGGCGCCACCACAAAAGAAACTACTGCATTAAACTGCATAATTCAGATTATTAATACAAAACGATACAAGTTTGAAACAAAATAAAATAAGGAGCATACTATAATTATTTTAAGTAATTTTAAAATTTTAAAAACTATAAACGTTGTATAAATTTTTCGCGCCTCCCAGGGGGAGCGCGGCCCACCAGTTAATATTGTTATATATGTTATTTCATTTTAATGTAACCTTTTTTTTCTCGATTTAATTTCATTCTATAACACGCTACTGCACGCGTAGAGGGATTCCATTGTAAGCATGCGCCCTAACTGTATGTGATTCCTAGTATTATTTGAATTAACTGTACTGAAGATATCCTATGATACTTTCCTCAACTTTCTTCTAGTTCATTACAAATGAACATTCTAGTGTGCAGTGGATTACTATATATAAAAAGTTAAGATCTGTGGAATTTCAAGCTACTATTACTAATAGCGATTTGAAGTTCTAAGAGCCTTTAGAACGTAAGGCTCTAAGAATTTTGAATCTAAGAGCCTTTGCAAACGATGTTCGTTTATAATCTTTATAAATCGGGGTTCAATCTATGTTATGGTATGTACACGGCAGTATTGATATGTTATAGGTTTTGCAATAGCTATAATAATAGCTAAAGAAATAAAGAAATAAAAATAAGAAGAGTCATAGCTAAAGATGCATTCTGGAAAAATAAAGATCTGCTCAGAAGTTCTGTGAGTATCGAGACAAAGAAAAGAATGATAAGAACATTAGTGACACCTGGATATTCAAGAAGAGAGTAAAGCAACAGATAATGGCCTTTGAAATGTGGTGCTATAGGAGAGCTCTGAAAATCCCATGGACAGAACATGTGATAAATACAGATGTCCTACAGAGAATGAGAAACACAGAGATCTTTATTAGAGGAAATGATCCAGAGAAAGATGAGATTGGCAGGACATGTACTGAAAGGTTCAGCAGGACAGAGGATACTAACAGTTTTAGAAGGAAAAATTATGGGAAAAGGATCAAGAGGCAAACGACGAAGCACATGGCTTGAAGATATAAGATCATGGATAGGCTCACATGACTATGCAGAAACAAAAAAGAAAGCCACCAACAGAGAGAACTGGAAGGACATGGTGCTGCACTCTCTCACTGAGGAAGCTACATGAAGAAGAAGAATAGCTATAATAGTATGTGAGATTAGTATGAGAAAAAAATATATACGCAACATATAATAAAGCATTCTGGAATGAAAATATCTCCACTTAAAGTGATTGCCGATAGTAAAATAATCTACTTTCCGGTGTTTCTTCGATTCCATGACACGCCATAATTTCAGTGTCACTAACGAAGAAAAAAAAATATTATAACAGAATACAATGTATTGACAGTATCTAAATAATAAAGAACAAACATTCAAAGTCTTATTCTTCTGAATCAGCGGTCATTGATGTCGTTTTCCAATCAAGTATCTTCTTTGTGACATCCAATGAGGTGTAGCTTTTATTAAATTATTGCTCTGCTAATGTCTGTGGCATTTTCTTACTAGCAGTCGATACTTATTCGAGTTTAATGCAGGTGCTCTCTATCTTATTAGGTGTGTCAAAAAATGCTCTCGGACAACAGACAGGACTCATATTCCTCTCTCAAATGATCCTGAAATGGTTTTGTTAACTACAACATCGAGAGTTGCAGCTGAGTAATCACTGAAGGTTGTGAGTTGGCTTGATGCCAACAGGGAAAGTAACCACGTCAGAACATTTTTCGGAGAGCTTATTCTGTATCAAGTGTGTGTCCACGAAACACAAAGAACCAACACACACCATTGGTCATGGAGATCCTAAATGCCAATTTCAGACCACCTTATCCATTCTTCTTAGCTTATCCATCGCATATCCAAATTTTGTGCACTTTCTGCCATCGGCAATTACACCTAACATCACAGTGATTATGCTGGTTTTCCTAACCCCATGCTCATGATCTTCATCCCTTTAACACCGTTTTGACAGTATAATATGAAGTCCTATCGAAGAACACTGTTGTTTCGTCTGCATTTACATTTGGCATAGTTTCATCCCCCCTCAATCAAACGAATCACGTAGTTCTGGAGGTTCAGCAGTTATTGTTCAAAGTCAGGAGGAAGCCTTGATGATAGTTGATGATACACACGACGCATATATCGGCCACACAACTTCTCGTTGCTTTGAACTTTCTTTTATCTATTCCAAAGAATTTGGCAATTTTTTCTTTCCTTTAGTTGCATTGCTTGGAATGTGATAGGCAATCCTTTTGCACGTGTTTAAGCAACAAAACGCTACTTGAATGTATCTTCCTTTTTTTAGGTCCAGTAAAGCACTGATATCAATTTTATATCCCGCAGGAGCATGTAAACAGCAACTGGGTATCCAAATTTTAGTTAAACTCAACATGCACATTAAGCCAAAGTGATAACAGAATAAACATATACGAAGAAGGGCTGATGGAAAATGTTAACAATGTCCAATCTGTATTTTGGGCAGTTTTCGATTTAAAAAAAAAAAAAGTTATATTTCTGAAACTTCAAAAGTTGGAGTATACTTAAATTCAAATTGGACTTTACGAAATTTTATCGTTGGCTGACACCGATAACCACTTAGTTGCAATATTTAAGCTACAGAAATCCATCAAGTGGATGAACTCTTTGATCTGTTGCTTAGTCACTCAAAACTCTGACTGTGTATGGAAATGTTGGTCATGACGACGTATTTTATTTAAACTTACAATATGAGTGCAGATATTTCATTTACTTTTTAGTTAACTTACGACCAGTTTAACCTCGGCAGAAACTCAACCTCTGTGATGGTGAGCTGTAGAAATCGGCTGTCTGCTGGCTTCTAAAAATTTAGAACTAAAAGTGCGGTTTTTTCCCTTTAGTAAATGAGAAGAAGTTTATAGGATGTATCTTACCGGTGTACATATATGTTGTATTCCATTATAAATAAATGTAATAATATTAATAACTAATATTTGTCTTATTAAATCGTAAAACATGGTTCATCGGAGATTAAAACTTTGATCAAATTATAACTTCTTGCGGAAGTTATAATTTGACACAGTGGAAGAGGAATCTAAAATCCGAAAAACACCGTTACGTAATTTATAAATTAGTCCCGAACAAGTGTCCTTCGGTTGAAGGACACTTGTTCGGGGCTAATTATTCTATTATTATTCTCTTTAATGTGTTTAACGTTCTTAATTATCAACCTACTTTTTTATATTTAACATATCTTTCTTCTGGATAGAAAACGCCGTAGCTGCCTTCGCTGACCACCACAGTCATCAAAGTATGCAATACCTTACAGTTAGAATACATCTAAATACTTCGCTTTCGCAAAAAAAAAAAAAAAAAAAAAAAAGTTTATTTATCTATTTTTAAATTAACACTAAGTTGAATAATCAATTCACAGAAGAGATAACACGTAAAATATTGTAATTGTCATTTCCACAAGTCAGTATAAGAATACAACAGTCCCTTTGTTAATTATTTTTACTTTTATGTTATTTTGTAAATAAAAAAACTGTAGTCCAGTGATGATTTTTTTTTAAATCGTAAAGGCACTTTAAAATAAGAAAAAAGTGAAGTTTTAAACGCAATTATTTTCATAAAGAACTAATTTTGGATTCCCGGGGTGCAACATCTGTTATGAATGAAGTGCTATAATTAGGAATGAAAGAAAAATCAAAGAAAAGCTAATGATAGAAACTAAATTATATTAAAATATCAATAGGATTCAATTTTACTCCAACCAGTCAATATTTGGCAGACCGATTTCTTTACAGACGTTGAGAATTTACTGGCGCAGACAAACTAGAATGTAAGTGGCAGCTGTGGCACACAATACATCGCACAGATACGTGCTGTGAAGTCAAGTTAAAACGAAGAGAGTTTGCTACGCTGCTTTGGGACATATTTATGAAACATGGACCTTTGCCAAGGAGCATTAGATGCCTTCTTACGTCGCAGTGTTTCGTTACATTAAACGAAGACTCAAAGAACTAGCAGCACGGGAAAATAAATAAATAAATAAACAATATTCTGGCTGGTTCAGAGCAACCGGAAGGTGATGCAGGTCGGTGCTCATGACTGCGAGAGTATTTTTCATCAACATCGTGTTTCGCATGGGGAAACCGCCAACGTAAATTTGGCGGTAATGTAATTTATAAGTATATACTATCAAACCCCCTCCCTCCCAATGCCATCTGTGCCTTAAACTGCGTCAGAAATGGTAGGGGAAAGACACAGTTGCTGGAGGACACTGTCCTTTATAATGCGTGAAAATTGACGTAGTAATATTGACAGTTTCTGGAAGGAAGCATAGGCCTTGCTCTTCTTGCATGAATCCGCGCGACATTTGACCTTTTACCTAAACTGAAAGAAAAAATAAATAAACGTACCCGCTGGAATCACTTTTGGGCACGAAGTGGACGAACTTTCACAGTACGGATCCGTTCCTTGTAGTTATTTGGAAACCCTCTGTACAGATGTAATGGATCACACAAATGCCATGTTTCTGGGAATGATTATCCAGATGGTGGACCAATGATCATAAAGCAGTGAATGTCATTTATAAGTATATAAAAATAAAATTAGAACCAAACTAAATCTGCTTTTTCTTTAATGTGCTGCAGCTCATTCCGGTGTTCAACAAAATTCAAACGAAGCAAACACAAACTCCAAAAATAGGATACCTAGGATTTTCAATGGTGGTTTCATCAAGTTTTTTTTCCCTTTAGTATTTTACTAATTCGTTCAATCGTCAAGTGAAAATGCACAACAGTTTATTCACAATGTCATTCGCAGTCTATTACTTACGATAATCAAAATGTACATCAGTGATAGTAATGAAGCAAAAGTCAACAAAGCACTAAACGACAGAACTCACTTATAAGTACTGATGTGGGTGGGATATCAAGAACGGTGTGGGGTGACTTATCTGTGGCTGTTGACTATCCCTTATTCGAATAGTTTGCTTCATCTATCAAACCAGCTACTATTTATTGTGCACTTCAGTTTTCTATGACGTGAAACTAGATAAAACGAAAGTACAAAACAAATCACGGAATGGCTCATATTGACTGAAAGTGTTCAACAATTTGCTATAGCACGCAATGGCAAATAACTGATATGGATCCAACGATCAAAGCATTCTGAAAATTCCATAAGCTCCTTAGATTCACAGGAAGAACTTAAGGAACATCAGAATATCAGCAGCGTTTGGAACACCTGTTTGGACAACTCGTATAGCAGAGTATATAAGTTCTTTTCGCTATATCCTTTGGTATTAATAATTTGGTCTAGCTACTCACTGATGAAGCCTCAATAAAGGCTGAAACAGGTCTGGGTAGTGACCTCCCTCCATAATGTAATAACAGCATACATTTCCTAGGAAATGTGTTTTTACATTATGGAAAATACCAAGAATAGCGATCAGAAAACTTTACCGACTTTGCTGCGAGTTCTCCGGTATTGTACTACGTACTAGGGTCACTTGCATATGCTCACGCCAGTGGTCGTCGATTCGGCATGAAACTCTCTGATTCCAATCTTTGAGTTTCTTATTCGGTTTTAAAACAATGTGGGATTTAATATCCCCTTAATTTAAATGTTTATATCGCCGAAATGAAGTTTATTAGCTCTTTATATTTAAGAATATTAAGCACTTTAGAGAACCAGTGAATAATTTTCTTACTAGAATCTTAGAACCAAAAGTTTGTACATATTTGAATGCTACTATGCAAATATGTTCGAAACCTTTCTGAAAATACATAAATCTGCCATAATTAATTCCTTTTATTTTGAAATAATATATATACGAGTATGTATTTATTCAGAAGTCTCACGCGCTTTTGTCTGTGCTTGAACTATTTGTTTACTCCTCTTCCAGGCTCAAGACACGAACTGTTGTATCCCCGCATAGTGTACAAATCACAGGCGGAAGTTCTAGTCATCATCAAATCACGCGACTCCATTTTATCTACAATTGTTTCCTAACCGTGACGTCACTAGCGAAAACACTACGATTGTTGTTCGCCACTCCGTGCATCACTCTGTAGTACTAGAAAGGAACGCAGTTTCGTCCCAGTGCCATTTTCAGGGTCGCGTCCTATCTCATTCGAAAGGGGTCACTGCAATTTCCATTTGTGAATCAGACGGAGAATTGGTTAAGTGCAGGGTCACTTTTATTTTGAAGAAGGTGAAAAGGATGTTTATTGATAAAAACAATAAAATGACCAACAATAAAACTTACATACAGATTTTATGAAACAGTTTTAAGGCTATAAAAAACTATTAAGAACCATATAAAAAGTTGTAAATTCATAAAACCTCTTTTTTTATCATTACAATCTTCAATCCTTTTTCTTTTTCTCAGAAGAGTGCAATAAATATCTTCATTGAATTTAAAGAATGTGATGATGTCGTTCGCCTGTGGACCAAGACTGAGATTAGATCCTTAATCAATGTTTGATTAAACATCTGATAAAAACTTTCTTTTTTTCTTTGACGATGTTATACACGGTCGAGTCCAATGATTGTCAACAGGGGCGGTTCGTGCATAGGCACTGCAGCACCCCCAATTTTTCTCGATATATAAATATATTTATTAAATTATTTATATTTGCTTGTAATATTTAGTTTTATCATCAACAATCCTATACAATTCTCTTTTTTTTTTTGTATAAAAATTAATAAAAATCCATCTTGTAGCACTTAGGAGGGAGAAGGACGCTAGCAGCACTGTGTTTACCACAGTGTCATATTGCTATGAATGCAAGCATATGCACGTCATAGTCAGATGCGAGCTATTTGCGTAATGGGGCACTGTCCGTCGCGCAGTTCCACTGTTGTTTATATGCAGTTTGCGCCAGTAGTAGAGTGTTCGTAGTGCTTATCGTGTTTACTCCGTCTCTTTAAATATTTGGACATTACAATTAAAGACATAACATTTGTTATCGTTTTTATTTTAGAACATTATTGGGGTTATTGACAATTATGACCTCAGAATTTTTAAGTAATTTTGAATTGTACTAAACTGTATAATTTTATCGATAATAAATATTATTTTTTTCATGTTTATTTTTATTTTTTAATTTTTACCATAATTTTGTTATTTTATCCAAACATGTATACACTGTACTTACAGCGTGTATGTATCTTTCGAAAGTTGCAGCACCCCCACGATTTCAAGCCATGAGCCACCACTGATTGTCCAAGTAGTCGAAAGTCAGTAAATTTGCACTGAGAGATTTCACAGCCACCATCACACTACTCAGAAACGAGAGTGTCAAAAATTTTATGATCAGAGATCCCTGAATAGAATATACGGATGGCGATTGTAGTTCAAGAATTTTTCTGATGTTTGTACTGCAGAGAATCTCCTTTCGTTCTCACATTTTCCCCCTCTAAATTACTAGCATCCAGATTATAATTTCTTTTAGAATATTTTGCCATCTCTAACCTAACAGTACTCTAATTTCAACATTCACCTCGCATACTAATTTCGAAACTCACAACTGTAAATAATTTCTGTTGTGAAATCTAGAAAGAGAGCTAATTTCTCGCTACTCGCGTGTGACGGTCATTAAATTTGACAGTTTCCGGTTTAAAAGAAGAGCAATTTCATACATTTAACATGTTCACGCTGCAGTAAACCCAATAGCGTGGGAAGTTTTTTTTTTTTTTTCAATTTTATTTTACGAGAAATCGCAACAAGAGTTTTACAGCTGTTGAAAGTTTTTCACTCGGTTATATTATAAATTAAAGATACCAAGAAACTATATACTTGGTTTAGTCCTTTATCCAAGTGTAAGCAAACAAAAGTTTGTTGAAATATCTTTCAGGACTGAGGCAACTCGTGGCAAAGGTGGTATAAGTTCTCATCTTGCCTCAGTTTCCCATAATGCAAAGCACATCGCCTTGCGGAAATGTATAATGCTATGCATTAGGGGAAGGGTCACTACCCAGACCGGTTTCAACCTTTATTAAGGTCTCATTAGTGGGAGCCAGACCCAGAAGTGGTGATACTAAGGTAGATAATGGATTAAACTAAGTATATAATTTCTTGGTATCTTTAATTTATAATATAACCAAGTGAAAAACTATCAACAACTATATCTCTAATCCAGGGTATATTTAATAATTAGGTGGGACACCTTTTGGCAACTAGTATATGGAAATATGACTTCTCGATTACTTCCACTTCAGTATCACCAGGCGATCTGACTGATCTGATCTTGAGAGGCAGTGTGGTGACTAATGTGAATAGTGCACATTCGGAGTACGGACTAATTTCGAAATATTGGAACCATATTACAAAAGGACGACAGGACTATACATCGGAATATCGTAAGTGATGAGAAAACCTACTAAGGTAAGTAGAAGAATAAGTAGAAGAATATTTTCTATTTAACTTAGCATTCCAAACATGGATAAGCCCCTAACATTTGAGGAAGTCTATACAGAGTTCCTAAGACTAGGTAAACTATTAAACGACAACTGGCCAGGGAAGGTGAAACTGTACGACACATTCCCACCCACAACAGTCACAGACGACATCATGGACGATAAAGAAGAAGAACCACAACAAGACTTAGCACATTTGCCTGAACCAGATGAACATACAATGCAAAACAACGCCTACCAGACAGCAGAACCACACACCGAATTTCAGAAAGTACAAAAGAAAAAGGAAAATATCGAACACTACAGAAACACCCAAAACAACAGAGACAGACAACGGAACAAAAGAAAGAATACCCCCAGTCATCCTAAGGGCCAAGGAACACTGGATGTCGATTGCTACCTCTCTAAAGACAACAGGAATAACATTTACCAAAGCAACAAACACAGACGAAGGTATACGCATCCAACCGAAGACATCGACAGACTACAGAAACATAACAAAATTTCTGGATAACAGCAACTTACCATACCACACTTTCCAACTCAGCAGCGACAAACACCTGAAAGTTGTACTACGGGGAATCACAGAAACTATATCAACAGAAGAAGTCATCACAGACCTACATAACAAGGGATTTAAACCAATCAAAGTAAGCAGAATGCATAGAGCAGACAAGACACCCTATCCCTTGATCTTAGTCGAAATCTCCAAAGAACAGAAAGACATATACGACCTCCAATCTATCTGCGACCTAATCATAAAAGTAGAGGCTCTGAGACGCAAATCAACAACAACACAATGTCACAGATGTCAGAAGTTCGGTCATGCACAGCGATGCTGCAAAGCTGAATTCCGATGCGTGAAATGCGGAGGAAAACACGCCACCCACGAATGCAAGAAACCACGCACCCAGCCGGCGAAATGTGCCAACTGTGGTGGCCCGCACCCCGCCAACTACAGAGGGTGTACAACTCACCCCCAAAACATGAAGATCCAACCCCCAAAGTAGCAAGCCGATACAAGAATATAGACCCACCCAACAAGTTACAGCCTCCACAACAAACGGAAGAACATATGCAGAAGTTGCAAGCCTAACCCAACAAGAAAACTCCAAACCCAAAACAAACCACCCACAGCAAACTAGCAAAACCAATCTCCTCAACATAACAAACTGCATAGGAGAGATGCTTACAGAACTCCGACAAACTAATCCAACACAAGAGGCCAAGGACATCATTCTAAAGCACACACAGATTTTATTCTCAACAATCCTTAATGGATAAAAGCAAAAGAAAACCCAACTCTCTACAGATCATCAGCTGGAATGCTAATGGACTACCCAACAAAGCAACAGAACTACAAGAATTCGCAACAGAGACCTAAGCAGACATCATCCTAGTAAATGAGACACACCTGCGCCCCAAGTGACAAGACAAGAATCAACAACTACACCACATACCGCACAGACAGAACCTATGCAAGAGGAGGAGGTACAGCCATCTTCATTAAGAAGAGCATAAAACACAACGCAATAGCCAGACCTCAAACAGAACATATGGAAACAACAGGAATTGAAATACACATGGAGAACACTAAGCAGCATCATGATATTTGCAGCCTACAACCCTCCAAAATAAAAAACTCTTAGAAAGAGACCTAGAAGAAACATTGAACACAGGAAAAGCGGTAATCATAGCTGGAGACCTCAATGCCAAAACATCCGACCTGAACAGTTAGAAACACCAATAACAATGGAAAAATACTCAACACTATTGCCACCACAAGAAATATGGCAATAATAGGACCAACAGAACCCACGCACTATGGAGTTACCGGCCGTCCAGATGTCCTCGACATAGCTATACTACAAAAATATACCATACAGCTAACCAAATACAGTCAGTAAAACGAGCTAAGCTCAGACCATAACCCCATAATTCTACAGCTGGGCACCATACAAGACCCAACAAAAGACAGCACAACCACAGTAAACTGGAACCAACTGCCAATAGCATTTCAAGAAAATCTTGGCCCAGTACCCCACATAACAAACACAGAAGAGATGGAAAGTGCAGTGACAACATTTGAAAAACAAATAGCAACAGCAATATCCTCTGTAACCATCACAACCACAAGGTCCATCCCCAAATAAACTACCAGATGAAATCAAACAACTCATCAAAGAAAAGAACAGACTGAGAAGACGATACCAGAAGAACCATGGACCCCACAGACAAGCAAGCAATGAACAAAGCAACAAACGAAGTCAGATAAGCGCTTAAAGACCATCGCAACCAACAATGGAACAACAAAATAGAACAACTAAACACAGACGGCCAACACATATGGAAAATCATGAAGGTCACTTCGATCCAAGCACAGCACATGCTCCCCAATCAAAGGTGAGAACAAGATAGCGTACACAGAAGAAGAAAAAGCAGAAGCCTTCGCAGACAGCTTAGAAAGACAATGCAGCCCCAACTATGACAGATGCAGACCTAAACTTCATCCAGAAAAATCCATAAACAAGTACGCAACATAACCAGGAACACCAAACCTATCCAAAATCTAGAAACCCACGTCACCAAAGGAAATATATCAGGTCATCAAAAAACTAAAAACCAAGAAAGCCCCAGGTCCCCGATGGGATCCCGAATATAGCACTTTAAACTACTCCCCCCGCAAGGGCATCATGCACCTAGTAGCCATCACCAACGCCATGTTACGACTAAAACATTACCCAGAACGCTGGAAACTAGCAGACGTATTTCTCATCCCTAAACCAGGAAAGGGACAAACAATTCCCACAAAACTACAGGCCCATCAGCTTACTATCTTGCATAGGCAAAATAGCAGAACACATAATACTTGTAAGAATCCAAGAGGCAGCAGAAAACAACAACATAATACCTGATGAACAATTCGGCTTCAGAAAAGAACACTCAACAACCCATCAAGTCTACAGAGTCATAGAACATATCACTCAAGGATACGAATGGCAACCAACACTCAGGAGCAATCTTCTTAGACATAGCCCAGGCGTTTGACAAGATCTGGCATTATGGGCTACTATATAAACTACATAAGGCCGGAATCCCAACACCTCTAGTCCAACTCCTCAAGTCTTTCTTAAGTAACAGAAAATTTAGAATTAAAATAGAAGGAATCAGATCCACCGAAAGAAAAATAACGGCCGGTGTTCCCCAAGGATCCCTACTCTCACCTCTACTCTTCTCCATATACATGGCAGACATCCCCAACTTATCACCAACCATCACTGCACTCTATGCCGATGACACAGTCATCATATCCAGATCCCTCAGACCAAAACTCGCAACCAAGAAACTTCAAATCGCAGCCAACACCCTAGAAAGCTGGTACAGCAAATGGCGAATTGTCATTAACCCAACGAAAAGTACTGCAGTATTATTCAGCAGAAGAAAAACACAACCTGAAGACAACATTCAAATGTTTGGCAAAATAATCCCCTGGCAGAAATCAGCAAAATATCTAGGAGTACACCTGGACAGGAAATTAAATTTAAAGACGCACACCGACTACATCATCACAAAGGTCAACCAGACCATTTCACAGCTGTACCCACTCCTAAACAGGAAAAGCTTCCTAAACCAACATAACAAAATCCTCATATACAAGACGGTAATAAGACCCCAATTAATCTACGCCTCACCAGCCTGGGGACACACGACAGAAAGAAAACATTAAAAAAATGCAAACAATTCAGAACAAGTGTCTCAGGATGGCACTAAACGCACCCTGGTTTGTCAGAAACGCTCAACTTCATCGCGATACTAATCTGCCAAGCATCAAGACACTCATGAAAACCGTCGCAGAAAAATTCTTCACAATAACAAAAAACCACAGAAACCAATTATTAAGACAGGCATCAAACTACAGCCCAACAGACCACTTCAAACACAGAAGACCAAAAGACATCTTAAAATGAAAACCTTTAGAAAAGCTCACCAAGAGCGGGCATAGTACCCACCCAGCTTCCACAAGTAAAATAGAGATAAAGGGATAAAGAGCCAAGGGCTCACTCCATCTACCATAGAAGTTACCAGTTTCAGTATCACCACTTCTGAGTTTGGCTCCCACTTAATCTTACAATAATAAAATAATACAACTATAAATAACACTAAAACAATAATACTCATATAATAATACAAAACTAACTATACTCATTTGTGTAGTTAGCTGTGTCGTACTTTCACTGAATAATTTACTGATGAAACCTCAATAAAAGTCGAAACCGGTCTGGCTAGTGACCTTTCCCTTAATGCATAGTATTATACATGTCCGCAAGGAGATGTGTTTTGCATTATGGGAAACTGAGGCAAGTGATGAGAAGTTATACCACCTTTGCCACGAGTTGTTTCAGTCCTGAAAGATACTTCAGGCCCAAACTTTGTTTGCTTACACTTGGATAATGTATTAAACCAAGTATATAATTTCTTGGTATCTTTAATTTAAGTTTTGCAGCTGTCAACGGATTGCATAAATAAGTCAGTGTTATGTGTGATTTTGTTTCTCAGTAATAAAGATGGAAATGAGAGAGAGAGAATATTCAGTTAAAAAAAAAAAAATATATATATATATATATATATATATATGTGTGTGTGTGTGTGAATTCACTTAAAAAAATATTAGTACTGCGTTCATGGATACCTTGATTAAACTTGAAACAATTAATTAATCGGACCATACAGGGAAATGGCAATCGCTGTTTCCAACAGAACAACGCTCGATGAAGAGTGCGTTTACTTCAACAGATGTGATAGAGATTGGGTTTGAAGGTTATGAAAAGTTCTCCTGCAGATGGACTTGAATCCATCGAGCTGCTGATTATTTTCTAAGTTGAAGTCGCATCTGAGTATAATCCATTTGAAAATGAAGATCAAACGAAAGCTGAGAAAATGGTTTTAAAAACTTGAAGGGTCGAGTTTTTGATTCTTTAAAAATTGATTGCACACACGCAGCAGAATATTTATTGAAATAGAGAGAGATTGTATTGAGAAACGTGTGGGAAAAATCAAAGCGCCTTCAAACTATATTGCCTCTCTCTTGGGTGGAGAGCTATTGCAATGAAAGCATTACTTTCCGCCTAGAAAATCGCATTATTCCCCCCCCCCCCCCAAAGTCTTAACATTTTTTTTTCCTGATATTAGGCTGTCTCTCAATGCATTTTGTAATAACCGGTTTTTAAGCGCAACTGAAGACATTTTGCCATCTTTTCCTTTAAAACAGTATTATGTAAGTCATTTTCGTTAACCACAGTAGATCCCAGCCGTTGCAGCGGTTCCCTTCAACCTCAGGCTGTAGAATAATTTTCTCTACATTTGTGAAGCGATCCATACACAGCGACGGTTTCTTAAAATGCAAATATGTACATAATATCAGATTGAAAAAATAAGTCATGCTAATTCAGTTATTAAAATTCACTCGTGCTAATTAAAAATTTTATTATCCATTGTACGCAGTGGTCTCAGTCATGTGACAAAATGCGGTTGAATGTCTCAAGAGCAACTGATTTCACTCATATGCATTTCTCTAAATGTAACATAAGCAAAAGAATCCTGTTGGAGAAATTCATACTAGTGATCGCTTGTTAGTTGAGAGGATTCAACATAGCACAGAAGAAGTAATTATTTTCCCCGTTATTTAGAAAGACCCGAAACAAGGAAAATTGGCCGGTAATTACATAGCAAAGATTTGTCGCCCCCCCCCCCTTTTTTTTTAAGGAGTGGGTTAAATATGGACTAATTTCCAGGCATTTTAGTATCCAGTTTGAAGAAGTCATTCTATCAAGTAGTTTGTTTTCTACAGCTGTCTGAAGCAAAAGTGTTGTCCGTATCCCTTGAAATGGATAAAATTCAGCATCGTGCGGTTATAAAATTCTTTGTAAAAGAAGGTGAACGCCAAAAGAAATTCATTCGAAGTTCATAAAAGTTTATGGGCACTCTTCTCCTTTGTTTTCGACAATTAAGAGATGGGCTGCAGAGTTTAAACGTGGCTGTACCAACCTTGAAGATGATTCACGTGAAGGAAGTCCAAAAAAGTGTAACAACACCAGAAATCAAGTGCGATATGGTATTGGATGACTGGCGAGTCAAAGTGCGTGAAATTGCTGAGATGGGCATTTCAAAAGAACGTGTAGGATATATTTTGCAAAAAGAATTGCAAATGAAAAAGCTTTGCGCAAGAAATGTCGCGCTTGCTCACAGCAGATCAAAATCGCACTCGCATGAAAATCTCTGAATGGTACTTGGAGCATTTTAACAAGAATATAACTGATTTTGTGCGTCGATTTATTACTATGGATGAGACTTGGATTCACCATTACACACCAGAATTCAAACAGCAGTCAAAACAGTGGCCAGAAGCCGGTTGTTCAGAACCAAAGAAGACACATAGTCGGTTCTGTCAGCAGGAAGGATCATGGCATCGGTGTTTTGGGATGCTAAAGGCATTTTTTTTATTAATTATCTTGAACTATCTTATTCCGATCTTTTAACCAGACTAGACGAAAAAATTTATGAGAAAAGACCCGGTTTGCAGAAGAAAAATCATCTTTCATCAGGACAATGCACCTGCCTACAAAGGTGCTTTGCCAATGGGAAAAATCAAGGGATTTGCACTATGAATTGTTGGGACATCCACCCAATTCCCAGATTTGGCTCCCTTTGACTTCTATCTCTTCCCATCTTCCTCGCTGGTCAGCGTTTTTCTTCGAATCAAGAGGTGATGGCAGCTGTCGGGAGGGGGGTATTTTGCAGATCTTACTGAGAACCACTACAGGGATAGGATAATGGTGCTGGAGCATCCCTGGAATAAATGTATTAGTCTTAAGGGAGATTATGTTGAAAAAAAAATTAAATTATAAATTCTTTTTTTCATTGTTAGGCCAAGAACTTTTTAGACCACCCACGTATGCTATCTGAAAGCCTCTCAACTAAATCGATTACCAGTATGAATTCTGTCATTGTAGATTAACAGAAAGATTTTTGCTTATGTTTGCGCCTTTAGAAGAATGCCATGGAAAAGTTTGGGAAATTTCAAGTGGTTGCTCTTGATATCTGTATAGCATTTGATTGTCTTTGTCATAAAGGCATATTAAGTAATCTCTTACCAAATATGGCAACAAACACATCAGGCCACCAAGAAGCAAAGTGATAGTCAACATTTATGCTATATCTCAATTAAAACGTTCACCAGTATCAATTCTGCTACTGTAGACCAACAGTGTCTTTCATAGCTTGTCGTTTCAAAATACTGTATAGTGATAGTCATTTATCATTTGTGTTAATCATCGCATCTTAGAATAATAAAATAATACTACTATAAATAATACTCGTATAATAATACAAAACTAACTATACTCATTTGCGTAGTTAACTGTGTCGTACTTTCATTTAATAATTTACTACTTTAAGGTGCTTTGAAGAAGCATAGCTAGTTGCACTTCCTGGCCGCTGGACGAATGCAATTTTTAACTTAAGTATCACGGACAAAATACTAAAAAACTTACAAGAAAATGAAGAAAGTGTAGGAGAGAGAGATACGGCAAAAAAAAAAAAATAAAAATAAAAAAATAAGAAGAAAGAAAGAAAAAGAGAGTCAAGCAGGTTGCTTCATACGACATTCGATAGGGTGAACTTGTGATCTGCATAACTTTCAAAATGGCTCCTTAGGAGACTCAAATAGTTAAAATCAGTGCCGACAGACCTATTAAGTTAAGAAATAAGAATCGACTAAATTGGTGGGAGTGACAGGATTTTCAACAATTAAAGTAGCGCTATCGGGTATCGTAATCTTATCGCTTTAAGAAATTTACGTTTCCTGGAGAGCGAAATGTTAGTTTAACCTACTAAGTGACATAATATTTTAGCCTCCTAAATTAATTATTTTCTTAATGATCTAAAGCAGTAATTAATTATGTTCTTTCTTAGTTAGAAATTTTCTGGATGGAGATTTTTAAACGAAACAGATCGAATTATGCTTTTAGTAAGCTTCATCAAACAAATTGTTTCATTCTGTTCTTTGCATACATTTCCTCTAAGATGTAATGGTGACAGACTGTCGTGACTCGGTGCAAATGCATTTGTGCGGATTCCCTTCTCTTCTGGCAATAATCATCTTATGACTGCCAGTTGATTTTTGGGCTGATTTTTCTGCTACGTAAAAATAAAAAAAAAATAAAAATAAAAAAATAACAAAAACACCTTTTTTATGTCTGTAATGTTAGATTTGTTTACACGGAGCGTCTTCTCTCTGAAACTAATGGACTGTAGGTTCGAATCCACTATAACATGGATGTTTGCGCGATGTCAGACTGGCTGGTTGTTCTGGATTTGCAGCCGAAGCAACTAAGACTATGGAGCCAGTGTATTATGTCTGTAAATTGCGTGTTCTTCTACCCGGTTTGCCTGTTTTTTCGTGATGAAAAAAATATCCTACCATCGCCGTATGAGACCCTAGACTCATGTGGAAGCCTTGGAAACTTAGAGTGGTTTGAAAGAAAAGTACTATGCCTAATTTCTGGAACAATGTTCTGTTAACAAAATGCGTGATGTCACCAGTTTAATATTATTAAATAAGTCGCGAAATAAGACGAAGTATGTCAGTTCATTATGCATTAGCGCTTGCTAAAAGTCATGCATTCGAATCAAAGTCATGCATTAGTTCGTAATTGGAGTTCTTTTCTTGCTATACTTTCCCCGATGAACGCTTAAGTTTTTATACGAGGGTAAAACTGATTTATGAAGATTCACCCTGCGGGAACTCCTACCTCAGATGGACAATTGTGAATATATTCCACGTTTGGATGTTCATTAAGGCTGTCCGACGAAAAGCTATTAGAAATTTTTGGCATCTATTATGATAACACCAACTTAATGTAGGATACGGCTGCAGTCTATTGAGAAAGTTCACTTCCTATTTAACCATGACTCGCCTATATTTCTAGTATAATATAGGTTTCTAGTAACCTTTTGTGAGAAAAACGGTGACACTAATACTACACACGCTTCACGATCTTGAACAGGGTCATCCTATGCGCCTCATTAGATATTCTCCCCGACCTTACGCGGATAATAATCATTTGAATAAGGTTTTGTCGCAAACAACTCGTACAAATTCTTTTAACGGTTTCAGCGACACCTAATTAACAAAAATGCTCAAAACAATTTCTTATTGATGTAAAATTGTTTTTAATGGGATGGGCTAACCATTACTTACTTCTACTGAGGGATAGAACTTTCTCTCGTTCTGTCCCCTGAGATACTAGCACTTTTAAAACATCCCACATTTCCAGAAAGAAATATTGCACAACAATTCGTGAATTTTTTTTATTCGTATAATTAAATATTTATGAAAAAAAAAGCTTACTGTCACATGAGTAACAACACAATCCCTATGGTGTTTGGGGATCGAAGCCAACCACCCCCAAAATGTTATCTTCATACTGAATGAGTGAAGAATATTATTCATGTAGATCTCCATCGCCTAAAGAATTTATCTACTGGAGCTACATTTTATTTGGAACCTTCCTTCGACTGGCAATTCTGAACAGCACAGTTGATGTTTAATAAAGTTAATTTTTTATGAGTAATTAATGAAGTATTTCATAAGTTTTTTTTTCTTATATTACATTAAATTACAGTTTGATTTTAGTTTCCAGGGATGTGTCAACAAACAAAAATTCCTTACCAGAATCTTCACACCGCATACATCGACGGGATACCTCTAGAAATACTAAGATAATCGAAACAGCAATTTTCGTGGACAATCCGCTTTATAGGAACTTTTCTAGGAGATCGCCTATCAATGGAGTCCAGTCTTTGATAACAACTGTTCTCACTATAATGAACCAGGTAAAAAAAAATCTAATTTAGCAATAGGGGATGAGTGAATTCTTTCGAACATCAGAATAATGTTAATAAATATTAACACATTTAATATTCTTTAAAATATTGCTCTTGATTTTTTTTTTCTGTTTTGCACTTGGGTTTTCGGCATCAATTCCTTGCCCACAGTGACACTGTTATACCCACCACGCCTCCATAGCGCAGTCAGGGGCGAGCCCATCGCGGCATTTACCATTCTGTTGAAAAGACCTAGGTTTGAATCTCGTAAAAGACGTGAAGAACCTTGAATACCTTTTCGCTGGAGGCTGAGTTTTCCAGCCTCAAGCGGTGATTGTAAGATTTTTTAATCGTGCTAAACAGACAAATCGGCCGAAGAACATAGGCGGTGAACAACAGTAACAACACACCGACATCATATCTTTAATTAGTTAGGTGATTCTAATCAATCAACATACACATAAAAATATTGCAAAACCAAAAATGTCTAAAAAGTAAAAACCAACTAAGAAAGTTCAACAAAATATTTAAAATAGATCTCTCCATCTAAACTCTGTTTCACTGCAAGCCTAACTGATGAATCGCACACAGTGAAATAGACAGCCACACATCATCTGAGAGATACCGAATACTAAAAAAAAGTTAATTACGATCTTTCACAGGTATCCAGTCTACGAACTCTCAATAGTTAAATTGTAACCGTCAAAGACATCAATGCTGGTATATTCCCACCTACAGAATATAAGACTGAAGAGAAATTGTTTACATCGGTTGTATAGAATACTCTCTCACACAAACACACAGCTCGAAGTTAAGATGGGAAAACTAGATTTAGGGATTGTGAGAACAAGCTGTTCATGTTTCATAATGCTTAAAATATATGATCAGCTTGTCTTCAAAATTCTTCTAATATGCAAGAGACCATTCGATGAGAATGGCTACGATATTTGGTGGGCATTCGACGCAAACAAACTTTGCTTTTTGAAAAGTAGAGAAAATCTGAAACTATATCGAAATGGATGATAATAAATAAATCAACAAATAAATCCTCTAAGGCAGTTTCATTTCCCAAAAAAAGTAGGCGAAATTTTCTTTTGGACATCGGCATGCAGCCCGTCTGAACCCTTAGTCATCACCTTCAGTTCATGGTTACACAGAGAATTGGTAGACTACGGTGAAGAGTGCGGCGCCATCTCGCGTTTCTAGTCCTTTTTTTTTTTTTTTTTGTGAGAAACCATACTTACCTCCATCAACTAACATGGGAAGCAGCTAAAAAAAAAAAAAAAAAAGCAAAATGTACAACAGTACTCGTAGATATTCGATTGCTATCTTTTAATAAAAGTGGTGCCCACCTTAATAAGACGTAGGACCTTCTTTAGCTGCAATGATTGCATCAGTCCTACGGGGCATACTTTCTACAAGCGTACGATAGCGATCAGTTGGAAATTCAGGCATTTCTTCCTATAGGAATGCAATGAGATCTGGACTATTGTGAGGCGGATGTCCCTTGACATCACCTGACGCTCCAATTCATCCCAGATATGTTCAATAAGGTTGAGATGGGCTAAACCAGGAAAAACAGGATCACACCTTCACCTCCGAATTTCATAGTTGGGAGGTTACGCACGTTCGGATGGCATCCGCCACACCCATCCATCTGCTTGGTAGAGGGTGTAATGCAATTCGTCGCTCCATAACACAGCTTTCAGCTAGCACTGTTTACTCTCTTTTTAACCCTATAGACGAGGGTGCATGTTGGTTCAGGTAATGTTGGGCTTGCATATTGCGGTCCTGCTAAGGAAGCCCATGTTGTGAACCTCGGTTCTGAATGTTTTTGTACAGACTCATGTTCTAGTCGATGCGCTGAAATCCGTATTCAACGTGTCGGCCGATGAATGGCAGTTTTTCCGTATTATTCTTTATATAGCACCATACGGTCACTTTAGGTGAGCGTAGAGGGTCGTCCACAGGGGACAGCACTTGCAGTTGATTCCCTGCGCTTTCATCTTAGTATGGCATTACTGACTATTGACCTGGTATGGCCCAATTTTCCGAACAGATAGACTGCAACATGGCACCTAATCACAACGCCTCTTTCAAACTCCATCAGTTCCCTTCTCACAGCGATTTCACTCGATACAGTTGCACACTGACTAGGGAGCATCACATTCCTCCAATTGATATCGACTACAAACATGTAACTCGTTACATGACACGTTGCCCATGGGAGTGACCGTTGACTCCTTTCCAAGCAGTGTATAGACGTTCAGAAACTTTTCTCCTTTCTTCGTGTAGCTACTGCTCTCTTCCGTGCCATTGACAGCACGTAAGTAGTACACTCGTTAGCCAGCACTATTAAAAAAAAAAAAAAAATCTGCTCACTAAACAGCGCAGCACTGATGTTAAAATCTTTTAGTGCCATGTAAAATTATGGAATTAAAGGAAGTTACTTTGATTATATACGTTCGGTAACTCCTCTCAGATAAAGTGGATGATATTTGAATCCATTTAAAGGTGTTAAGCAGACGATCGAATTCGATCGCTGATTTCACTCAGAATTAAACGCCATCTTTGTAGGATTTGAGCGTATGTGTATAATATATGATGTTTTAATCGTATGAGTACAATTATATTATAGACATGATTATTTATATAATCAAAATTGATAAGTTTACAAAAATTTAAAGCAGGATTATGTTGATAGTACGATACATTTCAGCTTCTAAAAGAAATACTTTACAAAATATTACTGGATTATCCAGTGACGCAGTTAGATTTTATTCAAAGCATGAATTCTAACAAGAAATGCCAAGATGCAAAATATTTTGTTATCAAATCTAAAATGCAAAGTCTTGAATTAGAAGCTACCAAAACCGTTTGTTTTGACTCAGTGAGATGAGACCTTGGTTATTATTGAGCCTTAATCAGTGTTTAGTCTTTCCCTATTGCATATTGACTACACCACAGACTGTTGACTTAACTTAGCAAAACGAAATCTTCTGAGCAGATATCGATTCCCTTGCACAGTGAATAAAGGTTTACAAAACGGCGCGAAGCGTTTCTATTAACAGAGGTGGAACCGCCCACTGCAGCTTTGAAGTTAGCAAAAGACATTTGACTCGACGTCCCTGTTTTCTGAGAGCCTGGCTATTTGGACCTGATCGGGATTCTCATAATAGTACACTTCTCGCAATTCCCCTTATAAAGTTTTAAAATATGGACAAAGAGCAGTCGCTCAAGGTGTCGCATCCACGTGAAAGCTACTCTTTGTCAACCTATATAATTTTTAAGACTATTACACTTTTTTATAAAATCTTTATCAAGTAGCTTTATTTTTATCCTCCTACATGTTTCGCCAATCTGTTTCTATTGGCATCCTCAGGGATGCCAATAGAAACAGAAGAAGCTGTAGATAGAAAAACGTAGATAGACGACTGTAGCTGCTTCTTTAAAGAAGCAGCTACAGTCGTCCGTAAAACTGAAAACCTAAACAAGAATCAAGGTCTAATTTTACCAGAAATTTGGAAAACTTTTATCAGATCATTAAATATCAAAGAAATGAACTTTCATAACAATTACGTCATGAGTCATCACGAATAAATCACGTTAACGAGACACGCACATTGTCACGCACAATACCAATTTTTGTATGATTTAGAACCATCGGTTATAACCTAGTCTGTAACCTTCATTTTGTGCTTACTGATTTGTATTCCCTGAGGATGCCAATAGAAACAGATTGGCGAAACATGTAGGAGGATAAAAATAGAGCTACTTGATAAAGATTTTATAAAAAAGTGTAATAGTCTTATGAATAATTATCAAGAAAAAATTCAACACTATATAATTTTTTTTTCAAACAGTATAGAAATATTAAATATTCTTTTCTAGACTTTTCGTGTTTTCGCTATAACTACCAACTATTATATGGTATATTTTTGTCTGTTAATTGCATGAGTTTTCTTGCCGATAGCGCATATCTTCCTTTTTCAGTCCCCATATAGTTTACAAGTGAGGACTCGACCTTTAGTGACCTGCATGTAGTAATCAATGCTCTGCAATCTTCTGATTCGAATCCTGGTTATTGTGAGAAATGCGATGACTGATTTCCCACCTGCTGTTATTACCACAGCAACCAATTTCATTTAGTGCGTGAAAAGGCATCTTAACTTTGAAAGCACACTCTAGCGAGCTTTTTAACGCAGTTCAAAATCTTTATAACTTTTACTCAAGAATCCTCACTGAAACTCTATTCCTGGAAATCATGTTCCTGTTATCGTCATCATCTTTATTGACAATCCTCTGCTCAATATCAATACAAACTTTTCCACTGAATGTTGAAGTTTAATTTATTCCCAAACTCACTTTTGTATTCGTTGTTCCTGTTATTTTCGTTTCTTAAATTTTAAGAAATGAGTCTAGGTCCAATATAGCTCTTCACCTTCACGTTTCGTTCACGACCAATCGGTTTTCATAGTTTGGCGCCTATAACACAGTGCAGCCTCTTCAGTTTTTAATTTATACGATATCTTTCGTACACGAAAAACTGCACTCAATATTACCTTAAGGAAACATCATCCCTCTTATTAGAAGTGTTATTTCGCGAATCGAGCAATGCAAATACTTCACATAGCGTATGTGATATCTATGCAAGCATAGATATCACATATCGTTTATTTATATTGTTCTTTCCAGTTACAGTATAAGTAAACTGTCTTCATTCAGCGATTTTGGAAGATGAATGTTTCAGGCTCTCCACAGGACGCTTAAACCTACAATATCACATTTAATCGTTCACGTTTTGAACTTTAAGAAGTGTACTCCTGTTGTCCTTCAGTGCAAATGAACGAGGCTTGTTATGTCTGCGATTTAATAAGATTCCTCCAATCACATCACTGTAATTTGCGTATCATATTCACACGTTCAGGTGGTACAAAAAAGTAGGGGGATAATGTTAACTGTGATTATGATGCAACACGCTTCTAGATGGCAATCTTCTAGTAAACAGCAGGTAGAGTCATAGAGTGGGACTTAGGAAACTTAAGAACACAGAAAAATGCATACAAACTTTTTGCTAAGTTTTTGCGAGCACTTCTGCGGGATAATATTTTTCTATTTTTGTAGGTAAACTTCATTTAAATGGTCAGCGATCATACTGAGTCAAAATAAGCCCATAAAAATAAAACGAACCTTCAACACTATTTTTCCTTAACCCTCGAATGTACACAAACCCTAATATTTGTCTGGTTTTCAAACTTAATTCAAGTCTGCTTTGGTTGTTTGTTTCCAGCCAGGTTTAAGTTGCTGATATAATCTTGCAACAGTTAGTTTTTAAAATGATTCTTATAATAAATTAAAAGAAAGTGTACATGTTGCGTATGCCTCGTTTATTTGTTTTTCAAGTAATTGCATCCATTGAATACATCAATGAATGAAGAATTGAAAGAAAATATTCCTCTTGAGATACGTTTTCTCGAACGCTTAAAGATGGATAATGGTAATAAATATCCATGTTGTAAGCGTTGCCTGCTTGGTATAAAATAATGAATGTTCAATAAGTAAACGTGTGTGAGTGGCCATTCATTCAATATAATTCAAATATACTCGCTCGCGTCATAGAGATTTTGTAAAAAATAAGGCGTACATCAGCTAGCGAACACTTTTGTAGCCTGAAATCTGAAAAATGCAAATCGTGTGTTATGTATGAAGGTTATCGTAAATTTTTATAGAGTATTCTGGTTTTATTTTAGCTCCTCGTCCTTTCGATGGAAGGGTTTAGATAACATCAGTTTGCACGTTACTCGACCCTTTTTTGAGTAGCAAAGACCGCTTTTTTTTTGTGCGAAAGCCAAAAAAATCCGGAGATTTAGCTAAAAATAAGAATCTAATCCCTTTACACTATTATGTATTATTATCTCTTAGGAAGGCCAAAAGTTCAGCTGTTCGTCCCCCCCTCTCCACCACCACCAATATCAAATACATAACGCAGCAGGAAGTTCGCTTTTACATAATGTCTTTCATTCTCCAGACAAATGTCGAAATATTGCTCGTGACCATCGCGAGAAGCAAATTTACTTCTTTAAGAAGCAGACACAAAAAATGTTAAAATGACTTGAATTCAACTCGCTTATAATTTAATGATTTGTCTCATTAATAAAATATCAGCACTGGAGTACATTTAATTACCATTAGTGCTGATCACAGCAGGAAGCTAGCTATGGTATTCGCAAATGAAGTTGGAAATATTGGAGTTGGAAATTGGCATAATTGAAAATATTTGTTATAAAATATGGTATCTGTATACAAATACTTTCAAATTACTACTTCAGCCACAGTTTGCTGCATGGGCCTCTGATCATTAACAGCTAATGCATATACACTAGTTTAACTGGAATTTTAAAAGAAATGAAAGGTTTGAAATTGATTTTTGTCTGTATCTTCGAGATCGATATTCTTTTGTGGTTGTTCAAATCCAAGTGTCGTTCACGTACATGAATGTTTGTGTCCCTACATGGGAACCAAAAACGGTATTTATGGTCAATGCTGATGACATCGCATATCGCCGATCATATTCGAAATATATGTAGCAGCTGGTATTTTTCATAGATACGAGAGTTTCGTTTACCATTCATTCCTAATAATTTTAATATAACTTTATATGATTCGTTCAACACTTCAACATGAAAATCGTCACGGACAGAATATTTTAAGGTGAAATGAATAAAGTCGTTTCACTAATAATGAACTTAAGAAATTTCTTTTTTAGAGAATACCGCTTTATTTATATTTTATATGATAAAATTGATGATGACTTTTTTTCCCTTCTTTTCAGGTACAGCTGATATATAATTACAACTTCATGAGGACCAAATTCAAACTTGTTATAGTGAAGTTGGAAATATTGAAACCAGGAGTGGTAAGTCCTGATTGTTCTTTTTACATTTAAAAAATCTATAAATCTATAATTAATCTTTATAGCTAATCGATTGCTATAAAACAGATAATTCCTTTATAATCCAAAGTTTATTTAGACTTTTACTACGGTTGTGGAGTGGATATTCATATGGTGGACTGTAGGAGAAATGGTAAACTGTAAGTTATTACTTAGGACACAAACAGAACAAAACAAAAAAATGGAACATTTCTTTCAGGAGTGAGGGGAATGTTTACAAATTACGTTAAGCTGAAGAAACCCAGAGGTAGTTGTATGTTCTCCGGGCAGTTTTCGTCTTCTCCATGGAACCCAGGCGACCCTGTAGTCCAGAAACAGACTTATTAAGGCGTTGTAAAGTGGAAGATATATTTCCTGGTTCCTACAAGTTCGTTCAACATTGCATTTATCCGATGTAATGTCTTAACCACTTTAGCAGTGTGGCCTATAAATTAATTCGCTGTCTAGTATTATCCCTTATTCTCTAGCTTCAACCACTTACAGCAAATTTCCATTATAATACTCAATCTAAAGTGCATAATCTCGCACTGGACAACATCAAAATAATATTGATATTTGTATATTAGTTTAATATTTGCCATAGTCTGTTCAAGTCGGCATGCAAGGATTCTATATTACGCATCTTCATTATCAACCCACTCCACTTTGAATTATCAGATTTAATTGACTCTTTCTCTCCAAACCATTCCATTGTCATTTCGATTCAACTCCCCCATATATTTCTCTTTGATATCTGATATATAACGATTTAACTATATAACGGTTTAAAAAATAATAATGGTGGTCTTCGTAGAGGTCCAAATCGCACGAGATTTCAGGAAAGCACAAATTGGCGTTAGCGTTGCTCTTAGTTTGCGAGGCCCAAAGTTGAGGATGGAACAGTTTAAGTCAAACCCATTGACTTAAACATAGTACTATGTTTAAATCAATGGGTTTGACTTTAAATTATCATTTATTCACAGCATTTAAAAATTCGGGAGGGAGGGATTTGCACGTCATTTAAATGAAATTCACTACGATCAGACTGATTGGATTAAATATGCAATATCTGCAGTGGAACTTGCAATAAACTGACTGGATTACATGTCTTAACTTCTTGTTACAGCATCTTGTACTAGTTCCACTAGCACAGCGGGCAGCAAGAGATCTGTATATACACTGAAATATACATTAATGAAGCTGTATTACATCCTGCCATAACTTCAATTGAGGCTGAAGGTTATCCTCTACTCACTCAACAGGTTTTGGGTACTGTTTTATATCCTACGAGACTTGTAGGATACATCAGTTACCTGGGATGGAAACGCAGAGCAATCCGCAATCAGGTACGCCTTCTCCACTGCACATCATCGTTTGAATGAAGCAAAAATTCAAACGGATAGGCGGATAAACGCGATATGAAGTTGAGAGGTGTGTGTGGAGTTTGCACGTCTTTCAGCTATGGTGCATCTTTTATTTATTGTATACACATATGAATGTAGTACAAAATGTTTTGTACAGCAGTTGTCAACTCACGTGTGCAATGATCGTTTTAATACAGGCTGAATGTTATTGATATTGTCGTTAATCCATAACTCAGTCGTTGGTTGATTTGGATTAAAAAAAAAAAAAATGGGGAAAATAACTCAGTGGAAAAAGCAATGTATCAGCTTTAGCGATTGAAATAGATTGATGTTGCACTGAATATAATTTTAACATATCAGTATTCGATATGTTATATTATCTTCGATATATTCGACAGGAGAGTAACTCCTATAACTCGCCATTCTGAAGCAAGTTAACTGGGATTTTATAAATACGTCTTTTATAAACAGAAGCTTCAGAGTGCACTAAAATATGGCCCACTTTGTTCTTAAAGGATAGTCCACAAATTTATGGAGTAAATAACTTTTTTCCTCGATCTATTAGGAAATTATTATAAAACCAAGCGATTTCCAGTTACTTTCTTTGTCTAATAGTATCCTTTGTCTGTAGATTAGCATGTTCACGGCGCTTGTTTGCCTGTTTTGAGAGCAACCTTCGATCTCTGATCTTCGATCAGACCGACTAACTCACATTTGATTGAAAAGCCCTGATAAGGTCCTTCGCGTTATACACGTAATTCTAACTCAGGTCTTTTCAACCAAAGAGATAGCGAGCATCTTTTTGTGTGTGTTGGTTTGTATTTCATTTACATAATTTGGAAAAGACTGTTCTACAAACCAACAAGAAACTTATTCAAGCTACTTGAGGCTTGAAATGTTCCTTGTTTGGTTTCAGATGGCGTCCTCCCTGGTTATGAAATTCATCTACTGTCTAAAAACATTCAAGTATTCCAACTGGCAGCATGTTCGTTGGAGAGCGGGTATGCTTTCCACTCCGTTAACAAGGTTAAATTTCTTTCTTAATAAATATTCATACATTTTCTTCATGAGGTGAAATGTAACCCAGTTATGGTGAAATAGGCGAAACCCAGAATGTTAAAACTAAACTCCATTTGATTTATCTGATAGGGTGCAAGTGTTCACCGTTTACTTAAAACTTGTAATAATTAAGTATAGTTTCTGGGAAAATTCCCATGTTACTCCTCTTAAACACTATTAATATTAGCCATTAATAATGTTAGCAATGTATTAAAATAAGGGACACTCCTAAACAAAAACGGCTATAATAGCTTGCAATAATTATTTATTAAACATAATGAAAGTCACATCATATTTCTGATAAATATATTCTAATAATGTATCGCATGGAGAGAGAAATCCATATATCACATTACTTAATGCATCCATTACTTTCTTCGGCGCACTCAAAACACTGCTGGTTTTGGAGACATCGACCTCTACTTGGATAATTTTTGCTATTGGCAGGCACTCCGCAACCCTCATTCATCTTCGGCGGAACATTGGGATCATGCATTAATGCTGACTGGGTAAGTAAGTAATATGACACAAATTTATATTGTGATCTCTTTCGAACGTTGAAGAGAATTGAAATGTTAATCTGAAGTTGTGTAATTCAAGCAATCCGCAAGCTTGTTTCGCTCTTTCTCTCTCTCTCTCCAAGTTTACTTTTCTTTCATATTCCTTTTAGGTTTGGAATTCATCATCTTCCTGAGTATAATTTCATACGACATTCTTTCTACGCTACAGTCTTACTATTTATTATTATATTTATTTCAGTTATTGATTATGGCTTAATTCTTTCAATATATCTTTTCTTTCTCTCTTTTTGTTTTAAATCTTTTATAATATCCAACTGCTGGAATTTTTTTTTGAAGTTTTTTCCCATTTGGTTAGACTATAATAAATTTAGTTTAATCCTTTATCCAAGTGTAAGCAAACAAAGCTTGCACCTGAATATCTTCAGGACTGAGACAACTCGTGGTAAAGGTGGACCAAGCTCTCATCACTACTTGTCTTAATATCTCCCATAATGCAATGCACATCTCCTTGCAGACATGTATAATGCTATGCATTAAGGGAAGGGCCACTACCTGAAGTCCTGGAGATACTTCAGGCGCAAACTTTGTTTACTTACACTTGGATAAAGGATTAAACTAAATTTATTATAGTCTAACCAAGTGCAAAAAAAAAAAAAAAAAAAAAAAAAAAAAAAAAAATTGCAACATCTTTCTCTAAATCCAGAGTAATTTAATAATAAGGTGAGACACCTTTTGGCAACTCGTATATGTAAATATGACTTCTCCATTACTTCCACCTTAGTAGCACCACCTCCGGGTCTGGCTCCCACTGACGGAACCTCAATAAAGGTCGAAACCGGTCTGGGTAGTGGCCATTCCCTTAATGCATAGCATTATACATGTCTGCAAGGAGATGTGCATTGCATTATGGGAGATACTAAGACAAGTAGTGATGAGATCTTGGTCCACCTTTACCACGAGTTGCCTCAGTCCTAAAGATACTTCAGGCGCAAATTTGTTTGCTTACACTTGGATAAAGGATTAAACTAAATTTATAATATCCGACTGATTGGAAGCATTTTATTCATACAATTCAAAATTACTTAAACAGTGCCATTAATGATGCAATTCCGTATAATTTTTAAAATGATTTAAAGTATAAAAAAACTCTTATTTGCATTCCATTTATTTTTATACCAGAGTATATTCTCTCTAAAAATATTATTTATTTATTTATTTTTGAAAAGCTGTGAAACACTTCATGAGAGAGTATTTCAAAGAACACAGGTAGATGGAATGAAAGATCAAGAGAAGCATCAAGAGAATGAAAGATCAAGGTTGTGCGCGTTTGCAGTTGAACACAAAGATGCAACTGCTGCTGCTTCCACATGCGTAGTCGAAAACGGAGTGATGATGAATGAGAGTTCAGTGCCAGCATCGATCGATTCTGTCCCAAAGAGCGGTTCGAACAATCTATTGAGATGATCATTCAAACCTCTATTTGGGACAGAATGTGGAATTTTTAGGGAGCTTTTCGGTTCCCCAAAAAACTAAGGTTGGGTCAGATGCAAATAGTTTCTGCAGCGGAGAAGAATGCGTCCTTTTTTTTTTAAGAGACCGAGCTAGCTATTGTTGTGTGATGTGATTGTGCCAAGAAAGACTAGATGTAAATATTAGTTTATATGTAAGCCGAATCCTTAAAAAAGTAAATAAAATTAAAGTAGTTTTACCCATTTTTTAAAAAATGATAGCACTCTTACATTTTTATAACTTAGCGATGTAATACTTTTAATAACTAAGTATGCGTTAACTTATATTTTCATTAGTTCAAGTATTTAAAATGGGGTAAGAATGAAATTTTTATGAGTTATTTCTTCTTGTTGTTGTATTGAATTTATCGATCCGAATAAAACGTGTTTTCCAAAATAATACGAACATGCTGCCTGTTGGAATCCCTCCGTGGAGTGGATGTTTGTGAAGGACTCGAAGCAGCGACGCCAGACCACCGCTGGAGGCTTGCGGCGTCTTGGAAAACATAATCGAAGCAGCTGCTCAAGAACTGGACTATATTATTATTACTATTGCGTGCCACCTCCAAAAGGGTCCAAGGACTCATCGCAGGAGGGTACTCCACGCTAACCTTTAGAGTATGCATAGCAATATGCTCTAAGTTTAAAACTTTCCGCGGGTAGAATTGTAGAAGGTTTTCTAAGTAGACTGAATCCGGCGATGCAGAACTATTCATAAAACACACTTGATATTAGCTTTATCACAGTTTTTGCATTATTTTTACTCCGTAAGTTTATATTCAAGAAATTTTTTCAGAGATATAAATTTACCGATTTTTTTATTTTTATTTACAGACTGAATCTCTTTAAAAAGACAGCCAGTGGTATTAATGATAAGGTCCTAGGTAAGACTTGATTTCTTTAACTCTCATTTATGCATTAATAACTTATCCTATTGCTGCGTCTATCATTCCAGTATAGAGCAACACACCCTTAAAAGAGAAGTACTTCTCAAAAATAAACACTAAAGACTCATCATATTAATAAAATACATGTAATATGAATCAATTAATAAGAAATATTTCGTTTACATTAAACTATTATACGGCCTCACTTATATCAAAACTTCTTCATAAACTGCATTAAGTGTTTTTCCTTGCGGGAGCATATGTGAAGATCCATACTGCTATTCACCCCTGAAGAATGCCACACACAGCTGCTGTGAGTGAAACAGGAACGCTTGGCCTAGTGAACTGTTAATAGCCATCGCGAAGCATGCGCTGACCGGAAATTAGAAGTGTTTTAAATTCAAGGGGATAGCTGGGATGAAAAGGAACTTGCCCTTTCCATCAACATTGCTGCTTTCGTGAAGCTGATATTGGAGGCCTTTCACTTGTAGCAGAACAGTTGCATGAGGTTGGTTCTCGAGTGTCTCATCAACATGATTGGTGCACCGATTTTTAGGTTAATTTTATGCGCAGGTGTTCCTGGAGCAGCGAGAGAATTCAAAAATTCTACGGAGTAGCTGATCCTGAGCAGTAACTCCTTAATCCTGATTTATAATAGTATAAATATTTATAATCAGGGCAGTACTCTCGATCATTTGCACCTGGTTGTGCTTGGGAGGTCAGTATGGGACGCTCACAAACTCGAGAGTTTATTCGCAATATCAGAAACCTCAGATGAAATAACCAAGTGGCGTAAGAGATATCCAAATCCAACCTAAGCATATCCAATACTACTTGGTTTTTCAACAGGATCGATTCATTCGTTTCAACTTTTTGCAAGAACACACACACAGACATACCATTTCAACTTTATTTATACAGATTATGTTCCATTATGTTCTGCGGCATTAATCCATCTCTCCAAAAGTAGTTCGATCCTTTTGTGATACCAAGTCAGAACTTTGAAACTCTTAACAGCCAATCTCGATTTCCTCCCTGGCCTGAGGTGAAAGCAATGAATTATGGAGTGTAACTATCCCGTCTAGAACGCATGGACCTTTATAAGGTCTTATCTATTGAAGGTGAGTAAGCGGCTCTTTATCTTTATATAAAGATGGAAGGGTTTGCCTCCCATAAACTTGGGATAAAAATCTGTTTTATCCGTAAAACAGGTAAGCCGGCCTGAAGAACACGCGCACACAGTTAACAGACATTTCCCCACACAATCTTGGTTGCTTTGGCAATAAGTTAGAATCACAATGGCTCTCGATGGACTTTTGAGAATGGAAGTCGTCGTTGATAGGTACTCTTATAGAATCAGCCTAAGGTACATTTTTCCCCCGAGATTACAAGTCCACAACATGACATTATTGTGGACTTGTAATCTATTTTTTAGGATCACAGTGCTTCGCCAATTATTGAAGTAGACGCCAGTTATTCATGCAAGGTTTCTCGATATTTCTACTGACAAATAGGAAGAAGATTGCATCGGACCATTTTCTTGGGGCAAAACAATATCAAGTTTGAACAGCATTGACGAGTTTTTGTGACCGGGAAAGTCTCAACAGATGATGCAGTATCTCAGGATCAACTGAAAGTGATTTTTCGGAAGGAAGTTAATCATCGAGAACTATATCATAGCCTGAAAAACTTTTGTACAAAAATGTGGCATTGTATTCACAGCAATCCACCATTTGCTTTGCAGAAATTTTGGCTTTTTTACTTTTCTAGTAAAAATTCCTAAAAGTTTTTGAATTAAATTTTAACCATATTCTAAACATAACTAAACATTCCTGCAACATTCTCAACAACTAGTTTACAAAGAATTAACTTTATGCTTTAAGTTTGAACAGCATTGACGAGTTTTTGTGACCGGGAAAGTCTCAACAGATGATGCAGTAACTCAGGATCAACTGAAAGTGATTTTTCGGAAGGAAGTTAATCATCGAGAACTATATCATAGCCTGAAAAACTTTTGTACAAAAATGTGGCATTGTATTCACAGCAATCCACCATTTGCTTTGCAGAAATATTGGCTTTTTTACTTTTGTAGTAAAAATTCCTAAAAGTTTTTGAATTAAATTTTAACCATATTCTAAACATAACTAAACATTCCTGCAACATTCTCAACAACTAGTTTACAAAGAATTAACTTTATGCTAAATCTACGCAACACTTTCAACAATTGACCTCAGAGCAAGTCCCTACAATGCATCTCCCAATCTGCTTCTGGCACACAAAGTCATTATTTCAGAATTAAACTAACTTGTCATTTCAGTTTGTTTCATTTAAATTTCTGATTAGCGAATTGAGGACTCTGCACAACGACTTTAAAAAAAAAAATTTAAGGAGGGGGACATGGCTGGGAAGGAATATTACAAGGATTAAAGAGATTTAAGAAAGAAATATAAGCATGGAAAGCATAACGAGAATACAGAAGAAAGTAAGCCATTTGCGAATAAAAGAAAGTGTTGTAAATATATTCGCTCAGAAAGTAGCATACGATCGAAACTCTGAATAGAAGATTTCTAATACAAGCTTGCCTTCTAAAAGAAATCATCGATGACACTAAGCCACTACAAATTGCTGGTCGTCTTGACTGAACTGCGCAGACATCGCGAGGCATTGATTTTTCGCTGTAATGAAGAGTACTAACTGTTCACGACTGATGCCATAACAGTCCAAGGGGAAAGTGAAAGATTCTCTTTAGCGTTTGAGAAACAGGAGCGGAGCCCCTCTGCGTATTTATACCATATTAACATAAATGTTCACCGGAAGTTGTATTACAGTAATACAACTACCGCTGTTTTTATGTTTATTTTGATTTGTTTGTATATTGACTTATTTCTTGTTACTGTGTGCTTTTAATTGGTGTGTTCAGTGATGTCTTCTGCAAAGTCTTAAAATGTTCAGATCCTGCATATCACTGATTTTGCTGCACAAAAGTTTTAAAATTCGAGAATAACTTGACTGTGTTGGCATCGTCAATATTTCTCTTCACGGACATCACACTGCTTATTACGTAACTCCTATGAGAACTTGGCCTGATTGGCCGAGTGGTTAGCGTGTCCGCTCTCAAGCCGAGAGACTGCGGGTTCGAATCCCGCTATGGGCATGGATGTTTGTGATTGTCCAACGAACTCTGTGTGGAAAGGGAATCTGCAACCCTACCACTTATTCTACCAGAAGACTTTCCTCCCAAAACCCGGCGAGGTATGGGAGTGATCACATAGCGCATGTCAGATGTGATATTTTTTAATGAGAACTCGTTGTGGAGCATACTCCACACTATAAAGCTGTCCCCCTTCGACCGCTTTTTTCTTGTTTTGGAAGGGCATTGTATCAAGATATTACTTAGTACTAACTTTCATATAAAGCGATAAGCCAAGTTTTTATCTTATGGAGCGCCCATAGATGTTTTTTGGCTGCATCTCGATTTTTTAATTAAAAACTGAAATAAAAATTTTATGAAATGATCATATATGTTGCCTACCCTTGTTACTTTTGGCAACAACGATCTTTGAAATGGAGATTGCAAATGCTGATGAACTGAATATGATATTAGTGATAGTAAAATAGTAAGTTTAATAAATTTGTTGAAATTTATTCAAACTCGAAAACACAGGAAACCTTTCGAAGAGAATTAGAAATTTACGCATTTTTTTTATGGACGTTATGTTGACGATGTCTTCTAGAGTGAGGAAAAACAAACCATTTCAAATATACAAACATCCCTGAATAACTGCAGTAATAGATTGCGCTTCACTATAGAATATGAAGAAAAGAAAACTTAATAAAATCTAAACGTTAACTGTTACTCGATCAGGAAACAGTATTCATATAAAATTTATCAGAAACCCACTAACGTACGAAACTACCGACACTTTGATTCCACCGTTAAAAATCGGTAGCACTTTCTCCGTTTATCAATGCTTATAAATATACAACGGTTCAAGAAGGTTTAAAGAGAAATTACCCATCTAAAGCAGATTTTCTTAAACCAAGCTTATCCCCAACAGTCACTCAACTACGTTTCAAAAGCCTAAATATTATCGGGATGGTCATATACTCCACACCCGAATTCTTTCAAAAAAGCCCCAACGACAGAAATAGCAACGCGTGCAATTGAATACAATCATATATCAGAAATAGAAAAAGTAACCATTCTTAGATTTAAAAAAAAAAAAAATGAAATAAAGTTAAGAATATCAGAAGCCATTGAAATGAAAACAGATTAAACTGATTTCATCTTCATTTATGTTTATATTTTTATGTTTTACTTTCAAAGCCTTTACATTCATTTTTAATCCTTTATAATTTTTAATATTTTAATATTTTGCATTTTTTTAAATTTTACAAGTTTTACCAATAAAACCACATCATTCGTTACCAAAATTATTCTCATCTTTAATAATATCCTATTATTTATTTTTACGCTTTTAACTCCTTTTTTTTTATTCATATCTCAGTTTTAAATTTTAAGAACCAATGGGGCTTAATCTCACTATTTTACTTACCACTAATATCATATTCAGTTCATCTCCATTTCAAAGATCGTTAGTGCCAAAAGCACAAGAAAGGTAGACAATACATATGATCACTTCATAAAATTTTTATTTTCGTTTTTAATGAAAAAAATAGCGTTGTAGTCAAAAGATACGTTCTGATCGAATCCATAAAATAAAAGCTTGGGTTATCACTTTATATCAAAAATAACAAAAAGAGCAACATGAACCATAAATTCAGAGACAATGTAAAGTTTGGTACTACGATCACAGACGCAACATGAATATTTGGTTGGCTCATTTGTTTCTTCAGATAAAAATCAAAACATAACCTTCAGCTATCAAATATTAGCATAACGCAATGCTAACAACGTCATTATTATTTCCTATACGGTGTTATAATGGCGCTAATCTCTATGTATGTGACAGCTCAAACTCTCTCATGGATTTCCCACTTCAATATATATTAAAATCGTATATTTATTGGAGGAAATATGAAGCTTTTTTTATCGAAAGCAATTTCTCTTTCCTCTGTATATTCATTTTTGTTCTCCGAAACACACACACACACACACACACACACACACACACACACACACACACACACACACACACACACACACACACACACACACACACACACACACACACACACACACACACACACACACACACGCACACGCACACGCACACGCACACGCACGCGCACGCACGCGCACGCACACGCACACACACACACACACACACACACACACACACACACACACACACACACACACACACACACACACAACATAGGGTGCCACTTGTATACTCTGATTTATTATCTCTGAATTTATTATTATTATGGTTGTTTACATGCATCACATTACGCTAGTTTGTTTCTTCTTGTTAAATATCTAAGATTTCATTTTCCAATTATCACTGATCGAAACGAACGATAACATTGTGCAAGGAATCTAATGTTGTGCATTCACGTTGGATTTTCTTGTATAATCAATACCTACACTAGTCTAATATCAAATATTAAAACTTGCAGGTTTGGCATGGGTGAATGGAATGTGTCGTGTCAGCGTAACTACAGTTACACACTTAACGAAGGTACAAATTTTGAAGCAGCGTTCGTCATACATTTTAAAGAAGAAAAAAAAGCACGTTTAATGGCATGATATTCCTATATCCATCAGGAATAGTAAACTGAGGTTTGTCTCTCTTTTCCTGACTTTATTTTGGCTCGTCTCATCAACCCTTTGCATACATCTGCACATGCCGTGCAGATGTATGACCTCATACATATATTGTCTGACATTCGACGATTGTTACTTCAGACTAAAATGAAATGGATAATTTTCCCTACGGTGACTACGAGTGTATAAATTTATTAAAACAAGTTTGCAGTATTAAATGTGCAGTATTAACTAATAAACAACACTAATATATGTGAAGTTCACGAGAAAGAAAATATTATGAATGTTTGTTTTTTAAATTAATTCTTATCTTTACAGCCTTGGGATATTACACGATGGTCGAGGGAACAACTGCGACCCTGAGAAGTACATCATGTCAGAAAAAACTGGACCGGGAAAAGTTACTTGGTCGAATTGCAGTAATGCATATATGGAGTCGTTTCTCGGGTGAGAACGTTTTCCTTAGAATATTCTTCGTTATTCCTCGCACACATTGTGCTTTTCTTTCATAAAAGAAAGTACCAAATTTTAATTTTAAGTATTTGCAATGAATACGAAACACATTTCACATTGAAGTAAATCGCTGTTGGTGTTGTTTCTTGTAGTTTCGACAAGAAAGTGCATCATAACTTGAATTGTATATAATAAACAATGTTTAATCTTAAGTCACTTTTATTTCCAGTTTAAAGTTCGTTTAATGACGTGGTTAACTTCTAACTCAGAAAGAAGAATTGTCTTATTTATTTTTTAATTTTAATTTTTTTTAAAGAAACAGTTCTTTAATATGTCAAATTAAAGGAGGTTTATATATTTTCTTTTGTTCTCTCGTGACTCAGATTTGTTTAAATTTTCCTGTTATGAGATTTAAAAAAAGTTAACATGCAAATATGGTGATTAAATAAATTTATTACTAGTAACATTTATTCAATACTTTTTCTTTTCTTTTTTTTTTTTTTTTGCAATACGCACCCACACCCAAATTCGGGCCGTATTTCCTGATATTCCCACACCGCGGGACCTGCCAGTGTTTCTCAAACTTCAAATATCCGTGTATCCCTTCTTAAATTTATTATTACCAAGTACAGCCCTTATCAAAATAATAAATAAATAAATAAATAAATAAATAAATAAATAAATAAATAAAGTATATTTCATTGTAAATGTCTATTTTATTTAAATTTACATGTAAACAAAAAATGATTTATTTTGAATAGAACAAAATTTATAAAGATACTATAAATTTTTACTTAATTTAAATAATTTATCATCAATAAGAGGAGTGAAATTGCTTATGGTGGGATCACATTTCAGCAAACTTTGGCTCTATAGTTGTTAATTTCAATCTCAGATGCGGTTCGACATCTGTAATGCGATTCCTCTTCTTCGTCTTAATATCTACAAGAGCCGAAAATTCACCTTCCCACAGATATGAAAATGGAAATGGAAAAATGAACTTTAGAGCTTTATCTGTTAATTCAGGAAATTCATTCTGTATTTGTAGCCAAAATGATGATAACGTATTCTCGCTCTATTTATTTTTTAGGGAACCATCGGAAGCTAGTTTTAAAAGTTGTGTTTCTATTGGAGACAGACCCTTTCCCATAGATTTGTTGATATTGAAAGGGTATCTTGTCCATTCAATATTAATGTCCAATTCAGGGAAATAATGTTTTAGGTTCATTTGTAAGCTTTGTAAATGCTGCATGATAGTAATTTTCACATCATCATCAATTTGTTAATTTGAACTTGCGAGCAATTCATGAAGAGATGGAAACGCGTCAAATTCTCCATTACCAACCGACTTTTGCCATAACTTCATTTTTGCCAATGTGACGTTCACTTTATCTTGGACATGAAATATAGAAATTTCCTTGCCTTGTAAAGATAAATTAAGATTATTTAATACAGTAAATATATCCGCCAGATATGCTAATTGACTGAGCCATTTCTAATTGCAAAATGTTTTTTTCAATTCAAAATTTTCATCAAGAAAGACTTGTAGTTCATTCCGAAGTTCAAATAAACGAGTAAGGACTTTTCCACGAGAAAGCCAACAAATATCGGTATGGAAAAGAAGGTTGTGTATGATTGCTTCCTATTTCTTCGCAAAGTTGAGAGAAATGTCTGGCATTTAGAGGACGGCCTTTAATAAAGTTTATGATTTTTACAGCTTCATCCAGAACTTTTCTTAGGTCTATAGTCAGCCCCAAGCCTTCCTGTGTATGCAGCAGTGTGTCGACTTTGCATCTGGTGCAACAACAGCTTGAATCCTTGAAACAAGCCCTTTTTAGATCCGACCATGGATTTCGTTCCGTCCGTGCTTATTCCAACACAGCTTTTCCAATCAAGCTTGCTTTGATGCATAAATGCATTTATAGTGTTGAATATTTCTTATCTTGTTGTATGTTCTGGCAAGGGTTGGAAAAATAAAAAGTCGTCATGAAGATTTTGATCTTTTTCGTACCTAACGAACAATAGAAGATTTGCAAAATTTGTAATGTCGGTGGATTCATCGACCTGCAACACATAATATGGGTCTTACGTATATTGGACAACAATGTTTGTTTTATATTTTCAGCCATTTCAGTGATTCTTCGATGAACAATACTATTTGAAAGACAAATCCGATCAAAAGACCTTTTTGCATGATGTCCGATCATAATTTCTGCTATTAATTTTACTACATGCTTTACCAAAGTTTCACCAGTTGTTTCCGCTACACCACTTTTTGCTATTAATAGCGACGCACGATATGAAGCTTCTAAAGCCTTCTTATTTTCATTTCCTGATACGATCCATGAAAATCCACATTTCAAGTAATTCATATCCTACTTGGGAAGTTTTTTCATCTTCTTCCTAACTGGTTCTTTAGATATGTCAAACGACCAAAGTCGGCATTACTATTTATGCAAACTAGGCAACCGCCTAGGGCGCAAGCCATGAAGGGGCGCAAAACTTTCAAAATTTTGCAAAATTGAAGGCAAGAAAAATTAAAATTTGATTTTCATATATTATACATATTGTGTATTACTTTGTATATTATTAATAAAGCATGCCAAAATAATTTTTGTTTTTTATATTTAAAATTTCATTTAAAAAAATATCCACTTGTGAAATAAGGGAAACACTTGTAAACTTTGCCTAGGACGCAAAATAACCTGTCACCGACAGTGCAGACAACACACCCTTATCAATTTCATTTGATCAGATAAAATATCAACGTTTTCTTGTATCTGCTATATTGTTCTCTTTTTTGCGTTTTATAAATCCAGTCTTTAACCAATGATCTATACTTGATAATTCTTTGCACTCTTGAAAGTGTAACGTAATAATGATAATAGTAAAATATTTTACATGTTACGGTTTGAATTTCAACAGTTTTCTCTTAGTCTTATTCGTTTGTCAGCAAAGTCAGGTTATGCTGTGGAAGTGGTTGCTAGACGACTGACGTTGGCGATGCCGGTCTGAGAACTGATATTATATCTTCATTGTTGCGTCATTGATACCTCGATAAACGTAACTGCCGCCACACAAATCGACTAATTTGAAAGCTACATCTGCTTTTGCTTTGTAGTGATAATGGATCCATGAATTTCATATTTATGTTCTGTATCAAGCATGTGGCCCTGTCGCACGCACACGCACTCTACCCTAGACTATTGGTTTTCGAAACTTTTAAGTTTCAAAGCACATAAGCAACTGCTTACTTGGTACACAATACAAATCATTTTTATTATTCAGTTTGCAAGTTTAATGCCGATATTCCATTCACGGCAAGCATCACCGAAACACAACGAACTTAGACGTACCATAAAAGAAAGACATTTTGAACTACAGCCATTAATATTTCAATATTTTTATTTATGGATTTAATTGCTTTTAATATATTTAAATCTTTGTACAGAGAGAGAGAATGAAAAAAAAAAAAAAAAACTAAAGCGCAAAACTCCAGCGATAATGTTTTTAAATTAGGAACACAAAGATTACACGAAAAAATGGTTAAACACGTGACAGGCCAGTCCATCTACCTGCAGTTCCAAGAAATATCCAGCTGAAAGTCGATCTTTCCATAATGGGAAACTGGGAGGGGGGGGGAGCCGTTATCAAAATGATAGCGTTCTTCCACTCTATCAGTGTGATGTGCAGATATTTTGAATAGCTTTCTTGGGTTATAAGACAGGACATCTCACTACAGTTCTCACCACATTCTCCGGAGGCAACGGTGTCCATGATTCCCCCACCACACATACACATACACCACAAGATGAGGGATAAAAACAAAAACTTATAAAAATCCAAGAACAGGAATTTGAAGTATGAACCATTTCTGAACGAGCATACAACTTTGTGTCGTCAGGTTGTGCTATTCTCTTGTGTCGTCAGCAGGGGCGACTCGTGCATAGGCACTGCTGAATTGCAGCACCCCCAATTTTTCTCGATATATAAATATATTTATTAATTTATTTATATTTGCTTGCGATATTTAATTTTATCATCAACAATCCTATACAATTCTCTTATTTATTTAGTAAAAAAAAATAATAATAATAATCCATCTTGTATCACTTAGGAGGGCGAAGGACACTAGTAGCGCTGTGTTTACCACAGTGTCATATTGCAACACGCGCAATGATATGCACGTCATAGTGAGATGCGAGCTATTTGCGTAATGGGGCACTGTCCGTCGCGCAGTTCCACTGTTGTTTATATGCAGTTTGCGCCAGTAGTAGTGTTCGTAGTACTTATCGAGTTTACTCCGTCTCTTTAAATATTTGGACATTACAATTAACGACATAACATTTGTTATCGTTTTTATTTTAGAACATTATTGGGGTTATGATAATGGATTTTATTTTTAAGTAATTTTGAATTATAGTAAACCGTATAATTTTATCGATAATGAACAATATTTTTTCACGTTTAATTTTTTTTTTTAATTTTTACCATAATTTTGATTTTTATCCAAACACGTATACACTTTACGTACAGTGCGTATATTTCGAAAGTTGCAGCACTCCCACGATTTCAAGACACGAGCCGTCACTGGTCGTTAGGTTGTCCCCCCACCCACCCACTACGGAAACACTGCCGATGGTAGCATTAGAAAGTCCCATAAGTTTAAATACTGCGACGATAAAGTTCCCTGGCAAAGTCAACTTGTGTTAATATTTTTGTGAGCGCGAATTTTGCATCTCACACTGATGTGGGCTGTCTCCTTTTACGGAGAAGTGTATTCACGTTTACAGCGACACACGACTTGATTGTGTGGCATTTGAGCCCTCTGCAGGTACACCCAACTAACTTTCAGAACTTGCCACTATCCATACGGTTTCTTTGCCTCCTTATTGACGAACTGTTTTTATTGTCGAATTCTGGGGAATATCTAGGGCGATAGCAGATAACACCACCTAAGAATATGTCTTTTTAAATAGAAAGATTTAATCTTTCTATTTAAAAGAAAGATAAACTTATCATAAACTTATTATAAACTTAAAGAAAGATAAACTTACGACAGTTAAACACAAACCAACGCTTTGTGTATGAAACTATAAAAATCATTTCGAAAATTTCAGTAAACTATGGACACATTTCATCGCCAGCAGGTGGCGTTATCATGCTACTTAAACTGTAAGTCTCCATGATGTCTCATCAGTGCAGTCAATGGTCTGGAACCTAATTAATGCATCGAGTTTCTGTCTTTTTGACGTACCATAATTAATAATTTCAAAAGTCTAGCATCATGCACAGACATTTTTCTGTGGTCCTATCCCCAAACGAAGCCCAATTGACTGCATCGGTTTCTCGACTGAACGTCTCTGAATTAGTAGAATCTATTCATGGCAGGAATTTTTAAGTTCATTACAGTTTTATCAACATTTCTGTTGATAAAATTGTTTTTTTTGTAATAATTTTTGGAATCAGCTTATTAAAAGTATATAATTTAAGTAGTACTTGTTTGTCAGTATTACAACTATTACTTTAAAAAATAAGTTTTACATCATTCGAATACTGCAATACTACACGCATCCAAGAACTTCGCTTTGTGGAGGTGGGCACGCGGAATGAGCTCGATTTCCTATTGGTTCTCGGTCACAAAAATGTATCAAATACTGGTTTACTGGACTCTTTCCTTTCAACCTCAACTAAGATGGTTTTTTTTTTTTTTTTTTTTGCCTCATGTTCCAATCCTTCCTAACAAACGAAATACCAGAAAGTTGAAGTAAGCCATGGTGAAAGTGATTCCTTAGTAGAGCCACAGTTTATTTAAATTTTCCTGGATGCGACAGCTAACTGTCGGAATAACGCATGTCAAAAAACCCACAGATCATTACTGTGCATGTTTTACATGTAGAAGTTTAAAGAGTCGTTTTCATCTTAAATTTTGAACGAAGATTACTTACGTAAAATCTCTTTTAATTAATTTTTTGAACATTAATCAATATTCCAACGGCATTAACGGTGTAATTTTGTTTTCTCGCAGTCACGGCAAAGGATTCTGTTTGACGGATGATAACAAACCTTGCTCTCCTGATATGGATCATGAGAAGGATTCACAATTGCCAGGGCAACGGTTTCTACCGAACGAGCAATGCAAGATGGCTCTTGGTCCAAATCACAAACCTTACCAAACGCAGAAGGAACCATTCAACGTAAGTAGATGTTGTTCTTCATGTTAAAATATATTTTATTTTCTATTTTAAAAGTCGAAGTTTCTGAAAGTCCTAAAAAACATTTCCAAACAGAAAGACTATCTTTGGGAATCCGATCGTTCATTAGAAGCTGGTACATTTAAAGGGGCTTTCTTTAGCTGACATCCGGCCAGGGGCATGAGAAGCCTTTTACAGAACTTTCACAGCTCATCTTCAGTTAGGTAATCTCAAATTTTAATAAACTCTGAATTTAGAAAAATTAAGACTTCATTAATTCTACTAAAACTGCACTTCTCTATTCCTGATTTACTTCTCACCTGAATAGTTATTTACAGATCCCAAATATTTGCCAAAAACAAGGAATACGTTTCCACATTTTGGGATATTCCGAAAGTTCAATAATCCTAGATTAATTCTCACCACTTGTTACACTTCCCCTCCACCATTATTTCTTTTACAGCAACTAACAGTTTTTATCGTATGACTATCACAGATATTTTCAAAAATAAGTTGAACCGATTGAACTTTGTAACGGGTAGGTAGTGGTGAATTTACAAAAGTATTTTCTGTTGGCGTCCTGATTCATAACCAGCGCTCTTGTTCAAATTTGAACGAATAAAACTGCTAATGTAATAAAAAAATCGCATTACTGGAAATATCACAGTGAGGTTTGGAGATCAGTTCTTCAAAATACTTAAAATTCACAGAAAGAAAATACAGTCCGAGGCACTTGCAGAAATTCTGTTCACTCGGTTGGCAGTTTAAAATAGAGGAACACCATTTTGCACACAAAAGGGTGTTTCATATTATCTACAACAAAATCAACTGTTCTATGGGGTGAGATGTGTTTCTCCTACTCTGTGCTTGTATTATGTGCGATGAAAACTGCTATTCCAGATGAGACAAGCTAACTGACTCTCACCTTATAAAATCCCATTCGCATCTTAGGTGGCATTCCAATCTCATCTTTTCAACCAAATGGTGTGTCTGCTGATTTATTAGTTAGTAGTCATGAATAGAAAAAAAAATTGTGTTCTCTCAAAGACTATAAATATCTTCCTGACCTATCTTGACAACATATAATAATGTCAACGCTATGAATAACTCTGGAGACAGAATCCAGAATCCAAACAGAAATTTTTGCCATCTCCAAGGAGCTCTTCAGAAATAAACTGTGCCATCATCCCTAATAAACAAAGTCATCTACAGACATGAAGAGTTGGCTATTATTTACTTTTAGGATTTTTAAAACCTTATTCTGTTTCGATTCCATACATCACGCAAGTAGCTCGCCGTAAGAGTTTAAATTTTTCTGAATTAAATTTTATCTGCATGCAAAAACCAGGTTTCCAGAAATGCAGTTAGATGTTATCTAGCACAAGTTACGTGCTCCTGTATCGCAATCGTGTTCACACTCACCTACCCGCTGCTCCTTTATTATAATTTTCCTGATTTATGCGACGCCAAGCATCGTTTCTTGATTATTCTTAGGACAAAACATTTAATTTGTGCAGCTGAAGAGATTGGTTTGGTCTGAGAGAGAAGAGCACAACGACAAAGGTTGACCAGCTACTGGGAAAATAATAGTTTAGTAAACACGAACATTTTGTTTATTACTTAATTATCGTTATTCACAACTGACACTTCACTTACAGTATTTGTTCCTTTTGTGCAACTGCTTATTAGATTTTGATGCTGCCTTCTGTCTGTATTATTTTTCAACTTGCTGCTCTTTGAGATATACAGTTACATCAAAACCACTTAACTAAATAAAATAAAAAATAATAATAATAACATCTTTAATAAAAATCCTTAAAAACCAAACAGCAATTCAATATGCTTGTTAATGTTTTAGACAGTAATTAATGTCTCGATATTTATTTTTTCCTTATGTTTATTTCTATTTGTGTATTCACAGGATATAGCCGAGAATTATGGTGTTTGTCAGGCTTGTGGGCATCGTCTGCGCATCCCGCATTAGATGGAAGTCACTGCGGCAGTGGAAAGGTAAGTGCTTCCCTCTCTTGATCACTTTCAGAGATTTCTGATAATAGGAAAATATTGAGAATTGCGTAGAAGTTACAGCTTGTAGAGGAAGACTAATTTTGTAGATGCCGAGGAAAGAATCTTCCAGCGTTTCTACAGGACAGAAACATTGGAAATGTCTGTTCCTATATGATAGCAAGAATAGGTAACGCTAATTCCCTATAATTCTTTTTGATCGATTATCAAAAACATAGAACAAGTAAAAATACATTAATAAGAATATAGAATCGATTCTTAGTAGCATTCAACTTCTCCTTTTTTTTTTCTTGATGAGGAGATGTAGAGATGGACGTTTAAAAGTTGATTTTGCTACGAGATTTCAGAAAGGATAAAAAAGATGCTATGGATTCACTCTCCAGCCACACATAACTCTGCGTGGAATTTACAGTTCAATGGACGAATATCTTTAATGCAAAAATGAAGAGAGTGGGCGAGAAAAGTAACACTCACTTGATTTGATGACAAATTCAGTCACTGAGCTGAAAATACGTTTTTGCTTTTGTAAAGAAAATATCTATGTGGATCGACAACTAGGAAATTTGTACTCGTTAAGTAGAAAAGACTGCCTGGCAGAAGTTCGTTATTTTGGAATTTTCTCATTGTTTTTCCGTAGGAGTGAAGCAGTTAATGAATTGGTGGATATACGAACATACAAAACAAAGCACACGCCGCTCGAGCAACTTGTGTGAACAGTTCGAAATAACTTGTGGCAATGAAACTTCCTAATAAAAAAAGCAACATAACGGAAATGGGAAAAATACGTTAATTCAGGATCGTGTCTTTAAAAAACAGTGCAACACAAGCAACTCACAACCAATGACGCGTGTGATAACACTGTCTCAGCATTTACTTCCTTGGTTCAAGAAAGACGATGCTAAAGTAGGTGCTAAATATAATTCTCTTTCTAAATTACAATTTTTGATACACTATGGGCTCTTTCATAAATTACATAATGCTTTCTATATTTTGCCACACACACACACACACACACACACACACACACACACACACACACACACACACACACACAAATCCCTATATAATAGTCCCACTACAAAAAAGCTGCAATTTTGTAGCACTCTTGATATGAAACCTACGAAATGGCGCTACGTAATTTAGGGACGAGCCCTTTGAATATAGTAAGGATAAATAATATTTGTAACATGAGTCAGGGTATTATTATTTCACGTGCACTGATGATTAGTTTTCTTCCCACAGATATGTCTCCATGGAACGTGCATGCGCTCTGATGGCAGAAACTTCGAGACTGTTACTGATGGCAGTACATCAAGTTCGGCGCTGTCCAAGGTGAGAGAGCTGGCAAGTGATTTTCTGACCAAATTGCTCAGCGCTTTCAAAATCTTGGGTTGAGGATGTGAAATGTGCCACACTCTGCTCGGAAACTGTTTCGATGTACATAGTGTATATCTGTTAAGAAGAAATAAACTTGGATAAGAAGGAAACTGTTGCACAGTCATATTTAGGTGTCATTATTTCCTCAGCATTTATACAGTATAGACAAGGAAGAGCAGAAAGGAAGTCATGTTATTTATTTTTAATAAAAAAAAAAAAAATTGTAATGAGAAGCACTTAGGACGTTTAAGCATCTTCTGGAGGAAAAAAGTAACACGCACGCGACTTCGTAGAACGAATTAGTCTGCTTGCTCCCCCCCTCCCTCATATTGATGAATCTATTGGAATTCTTGTATCCTAAAACACGATGCAAAGTCCATTTCTGTACTGAAATTGCACGTCTGAATTGTATTTTTACTCAAACAGTAAAGTTGCGTAATATGCAATACTTTGCCAGTTGAGAAAATTTTGAAGTTGAGTAAGAATTAATATTCCTGCTAAAACTCGTCAGCAGTTATTGTAGTAAATAAGTGAAGTGTGTCTAAAGTGGCACAATTCAAGGACGTCAATGCGCTACCAGAGGCACTCATGTCAGTCACCATGTACGCGTCCAATTTGGACTGGAAAGGCTGACGCGGAACAAGGCACACTATTCCAATATACCTCGACAATGTTTGATTGAAGTACGTTGCTTTTCGCTTTCATTTGCTGACTGCGGCAACAAGAGCGTTTACGAGGAGCAGCATCGGAAAGTTCAAACGGTGACCTTCAAATGGTGTGGGCAATTGGAGCAGCTGCTTGAAATGTTCGTAATGGTGTGCTGCGTCGAAGAGAGGCAGCTACGTCGGATATTGCTTGACAGCAGGGAATATTTAATGTTGCGTTTATATGGCCGCATTTCAATCTCCGTTTTGCGCACATTCATGTACGGAAGAATAAAATTTGTCATTGGACATCCCCTATAGAGATGAATTTAATGTTTAACTGTAATTTAATTTACTTGTAACACCATAACTCGAATAAAAATTCTTACATACCCTCAAAAAACCTTACTTCTAGAAGTGCGACGTGTTGTATTCTAATTAACATTAACCAATTGAGAAATACTTTATTAGATTACTGGGAATTGGACCAGGAGAAAGCAATAATAGCTGTATCGATCAAAACACGAATCTGCTCGTGTACTCCACATATGCTTATGTAATGAATGCTGGTCTTGAAATTCACGCTTGCCCGTTATCATTCAGGGAGTGAGAGGTGTGATTGAAGTCTGATTAGCGGAATAATGAATTGCTGAAAAAACTATATATTTATAAATTTATGTACATTTAATCATACAAATACAACATTTATTTTACAAATGATATTCTATCTTTTTAAATTTAGTTACTCGAATACAAATTCTACCCTACGGTTCTTCTTTATGAACTGGTCAATAACATCGTCATAAAAAGTTGGTTGTAACTTAATTTTCCCAAGCAACACAAAAAGGCTGGCTGAAGCTCACTGGCTACAGCTACGTTGACTGCGTTTAAGCAACAGAGTGAGACGACGTGAAATGGCTATGCGCGCGTATGAAATCACAGTGATGCTGCGAGGACCTGTGACCTGTATGCTCCCACAACCGAGCAAGCCAATGTAGCTTGACTAGCGTCGGCCTTCGATACACAACACAAAGCTCAATTATTGCCGCGCAAGCTTAAGACGTGTTCTGTCTAGAAAAATAAAAGCCTAAATGGAATGCTTATAAATGTATGCATTTATTAACAAATAAATATTACTTCTTTTTCAATTAATGAGCTTGCGCAGCAAGCATGGAAAATTCGCCCCTGAATGAATGCAATTAATATTCTTTGCATTTTTGATAACTGGATCTATACTTTGATATCATAAAAGACGTTCTGAGACACACACGCAAAAAAAAAAAAAAAAAAAAACGGCAAAAATGACAGTTTACAAGAAACAGTTCAAGAAAATTATTCACCTTGCAATAGCATGACTTGTCTGAAATCTCTATAGCTTAAGTCATTCTACAACACTATTTTAACAGCGATCGATTTGCACTGCCGAATTTTTATTGTCTTATGACAGAAGTAAAGAAGAAAAACTTCTTTATTAGTGAGCACAAGAAGTCAGACGATTTAGATACGTGCACAAATTATTTGCGACTAACAACGTAGACAATTTTGAACAGTTGTTAGACGAAATAAGTGATGAAATGGCTGTTGACAATCGCAGAGGATCCTTCCTGAATAGCATTGTATTATAATATACTGTCGAAGAAGTTTTGCTAAGTTTTGAATTAAAATGGTCCAAAAGGTATCTTAATAGTGATTCTGAACAACAAATCCTATTATCATAAATCCCATAAAGTGTGTGCGAGGGGGGGACGATTATTGCTATTCTGCCAGAAATTAGAATCTGCCGAATTATAAAGTGAAAGGAGAAAGGAAAAAAAAAAGGTTTTTACTTACGAAAACGGGAATTAAAACACAGTAGGAAGAAAGGGGTGTTTATGATTTACATACAACGAGCTTGGGGCTGCTCGAGTGGTGGCGCTTTTGCAAAAATATTCATCAACAGTTAATAGTGCTAATATAGCACATCAACCCGTTTCTGGATTATATACTTCGGACATAATTTTGTTTTGCCACTAGAAACCGGAAGTAGCGTGTTCTACATTTTTAATAGCGATCCTAAATACCATTTGTTTTTATTTATTAAATTCCATTCAGCCAATGCGTAATCATAATTCGTGTCAACATCATTTGAGTCACTGAGTGGGAATTGTAAATTTATAGTGAAACAAATTTAAAAAGAAAAATAGAAGAGGAAGCGGCAATATTCAGGTTTCTATCAATCATCAACCCCCAGATCTCTTGTCTCCCCTACTTCCTCCAGTATTGTTCCTCCACTATCAATTATAGAGAAATTGCAATGATATACTTCACAACGATGTTTAATTTTTTTTTTTTTTTTAATTTGTGGTTTTTGAATATACATACCGGTGCAAACTATAATTTTTCAATACAGCGCTTCTCTTAGATGATTTTGAATAAATTGAGATCTCGTACGTATTACATCTAATGTACAGTATATTATATTTAATTTCACCCTGATCATGTGAACAATTACTATGTATAGAGCGAAGATGAAAGTGTTCGAAATTATCTCAGTTTACTTACTAGAATGAACGACTGGAGGGTGATCAGCAGTGAAGGTTGTGAACTGTTAACTGTAGAAAAGTGTTTTTTTTTCTTGGAGGAAGATATGACAAGTTTCTAAATGCTGCTTTTACCCGCAAAGAAATGTCTGTTGCAGCAAACATTAATGTTACTGCTTGCTAGAGAAAAGGGAGAGAGATGGACACTTGCTCGAACGATCTTTAATCTTGTAAACTGGATGGCAGACGATTTTTCACAATAGTCTGCGAAAGTGCTTAATCTATCAATCTAATGCTGAACTGTAGTATAATTTACACGTATCCTACGACATTGTCCAAGGAAATAGGCTTCTGAACCTGGGAAACAAACTGGAACTTAACTACTCTCTTTCTGAGTTTGGTGAAAGGAAATTGCTGAATGCATTTTTAATATCTCTCCCCGCACAAGGTCAGAGGTGGTGAAGTCAACTACGAAAAACCTCCATGCCAACAGGAACTCGTCCAAAAATATACACTAAAGGTAGCAATGCAATTAGCGAGATATTCCTAAAGTGAGACGGAGTTCCTGGTCGTAAGCTGGCGCACAAAGTCTTGCAACAAAATCGCTTCCATTTCCTTCAGTCAATAAATAAATAAAAAAACGACGCATTTCATTCTTAGTTGATATATATCGCTATAACAGGTGCTGTTGTATATAACTGATCATCTTTTTCACACTTGATCTTAAAATCCCTTAGAACACTGACTACTGGTCAAAGTTCTGATATTCCTGGTTTCTCTCTGCACTCGTCTGGCTGTTCCAATCAGACCCATGATTGTCAATGGATCTGATTGGAACAGACCATAAACACTTTACTTGTAGACTTGACACGTTAAGCTCTCAGCAAATTTGCATGCACGATCATTTCGCGTTCCAACATACAAATACACGCCTATCCTAAAATGCTTTACGTTTCATTTAAAAAAAGAGCTTCCGGATCAGGAAGTTTAAATTGAACTCAGACTTGTTTTACGTTGGTCTTTCGAAGTGCACGAATGCTGAAGTTCCATCTGAGCAGATGAAGGTTGGGATTTTTTTTTTTTTTTTTTGAATAACGGCCAAATTTACTAAACTAGAACTATGAGGCGGTATTATGTGTGTTCCCGTGGCGGTCTGTCTGCTTTAGGGATGAAAAATTCTGCTACCCTAGAATGGAGTAACCACTCTTCCAGTTCAAAGGTGATTTTAAGAGTTCTTCGCGTTCTATAAGGATTTGAATTAAAATCTTTCAGACCAAAGAATATCGGCGTTAGCGATGTGAGTAGAGAAACCTGAAATTTAGAGGACATATTGCAAAGGTGGTGAAGGTAACACAGAGGATTGCTGCAATTATGAGGACACTGACCTGCAGAGATAAAAGGGTTATCATTCCGTTGTATAAGTCTCTGATCAGACCACACTTAGACTATTGTTCTCACATTTGGTCCACAGGATTTGAAGGGGATAAATTAACTGTGGAAAAGATACAAAGACGGATGACAAAGATGGTTTCAGGACTGTACAATTTTGGTTATGAGGATCGGCTGAGGGAATGTGGACTGCAGAGTTTGGTGGATAGAAGGAGAGGTGATATGATTGAGACTTTTAAACTGTTGAGAGGTGGTTACATAGTTGACACTGGGGAGTTCTTTCACTCGGTTGAACAGTGGGTAGGAGTGATGACAAGGGGCCATCCCTGGAAGTTACAAAAGGAAACCGTGAGCAAGAGGGTGAGGAGTGCTTTCTTTGCATGGAGGGTGGTTGAACCGTGGAATGCATTGCCTGATGGAGTGGTGAGAGCGAGAACGGTCAATGAGTTTAAGGAGTGGTATGATAGACTTTGTGTTTCTTAGGGGGAACCTCCCCTCGATGAGTCTTGGCAGACTTTATGTTCTTAGGAAGGACCTCCCACAATGAGTCTTTTGACTCCATGGAGGCCTGAATAATAATAATAATAATAATAAATGAGGCTGAAGCATAGCAAATGAAGTTAAGCCTAATCACCTTAACTAACCATATATTACTGTTAATTAAAGGTGCCAGTACACCATACCATTGCATTCTGTCACACACACACACACACACACACACACACACACACACACACACACACACACACACACACACACACACACACACACACACACACACACACACACAACACACACACACAAAGAATTGGCTGTTTATGAAAGTGTTCAAACCAATTTTAACCTCTGCATCAGAAAACTTCTGACATTATGATAGCTGCTAATGATATGCTATACGAAATCACATATATGTTTGGCACATTTATAACTTGTGTCAAAAGTCTGGTAGACTTGAATTTTTTTTAAGCAATGTTATTATTATTATTTTATTCTATTATTTTAGTCTATTATAATATGGATGCAACCAGTTAATTATAATCACACATAGTTTATACACATAAAATCATAGAATATCATTCATAATCCACTAACATTTATGAATTAGCACTGGCTGATCTATAAATACTGGAGATTCTCTGTTGAAGCGAGATGTATTTATCAGTAAGAGGAAATCCTATGTTTATGATGTGTTAATGAACTCTACTGTTGGTCTTTTCTAAATGACTGGAGTTAGTTGGAAATACATGGCTAATAGAAATATTTCGATGGAATTTCGATGATCGCTGACATCGTGTTTCGACTTTATAGCAGTATGTGAAGATTCCGAAAGAAAACAGAATTTCGGAAAAAAACCTTGCGTGGCGATATCAGTATTTACTGCTTTGATGTTTGGAGTTCTGTTTGGAAAAATAGGAAGAAATGCTATTAATTCGTTGTATGGAACGAGGCTTTTCAACTCCGTCCTTTCATAAATGCCTTCCATGCGTCTTAGATACGAAAGAAACCACGCAGACACGATTCATTGTGAATCAGTTTATGAAATTTCGATCAGTCAGCAGTAAAATGGATTTTTCTACGTGTGACACTTTCTTAGAGGTATTTCGTTTACTTTTGAATTGGCGACTGTTTGTTTCTTTTAATCTCTTTTCTGTTACATGACAATCGAACGTGTTAGTGGTAGATTCATCGTGTGGTATCAGACCGCAGAGTGAAAATAAAATATATCGCATGCATCTTAGTACCATGTGGAAATAAAATTCTTTCGGGAGTTACAATCGGGTGGCATCCTAAAGATGAATAGTTAATAATTGCTTAGGATAAGTCAAACGTATTCAATGAAACCAAAGCAGAAAACGTGTGGAGATCATTTTATCTATGCAGGCATTATCTGGAACAAACTAGTGATGTTCTCAAAGGATCCGGGAGTTCGATATATTGTTCAGATGAGACCAACGTCGAATAGGTGAACTAATTCACCTACAAGGTTTAAGGTAACAAGTGATGTACCACAAGGATCAGTGCTTGGTCCACTATTATTCAATTAATACATTAAGGCTTGACTTGTGGGCATGGGAAAATGGGTGTCAGTTCAATGTCAGTAAATGTAAATTCATTCGCTTCGGCGTGATTAGATATCCAATGTCGCATTATATTGGTGGGATTAGGCTAGAAGAAACTGATGACGGAAGGGATCTTGGAGTGTTAATAGATAGGAAATTGAAGTTTAGGGCCATGTGGCAAAGATTGCAAACACAACTCAAATGATAATTGCAATTCTGAAACGAACTTTCAGTTGTAAAGATAAGGATGTTATTTTGCCTCTTTACAAGGCCTTGATAAGACCTCACTTGGACTATTGTGCGCAGGTCTGGTCTCCTGGTTTCAGTTGATTCTGATATATTGGAGAGAGTACAAAAGAAAGTATTAAAATTATATCAGGATTGTGGAATACTGATTATGAAGACAGATTGAGAATTTGTAGACTGCAGACACTAGCAAACAGAAGAAAGAGGGGTGATATGGTTATGACTTATAAACTTCTGAAAGGGTCATACAGGATTTCAATTGATGGAATTTTTAATTTATGGAGGGTGTGGAAAGAACGAGAGGGCATCGTTGGAAGCTGAGAATGAAGGCCGCCAAGAAGGGTGTGAGGGCTAGATATTTCTCTCAGAGGGTGGTGCGTGATTGGAATAGATTGCCATTGGATGTTGTGAGTGCAAGCAGTGTGAATCAATTCATGCGATGGACATTCTCTGTCTCTAATTGGTACCTGTACTTCCGTCCCGCATCCTGTCCGTATGCGTCCGCATTTTTTGATGTCCTTCAGAAACTGTACGCATTTTTCACATCTTCAATACATGGGTGGAGTGTTCTAAGAAAGCACCTGGAAGCAAAAGTAATCAAACCTCTTTCGCCTATTCGTTGGTCAGCTCGTGATGATGCCGCACAAAGTGGAAATTATTTCCGTAATTGAAAATGAGAGGAAAGAAATTTACGCGATGTGCAGCAAGTGAGATTCTACGGCAACTTCAGTCACTGGAGGTTGGGATCATGACCTGCCTATGGGCAGGTCATGAGGGGCGGCGCTTCTCATATGAGGAGCGGCACTTTCTACGGGCCTAGGAGCGGAAAATACCGAAGTACGCCACTGCTTACGGTAGCAAATTTTCTTAATGCGGCAGTCTTTATCGATGGATTATGCAACTTCGTTCAACAAAACGATTTCGATACTTAACTTTCATCCCATTCCTTCCCAATAGCCAAACATTTAAAGTGCGTAAAAAGAGACTTGGCGCACAGCTGTTGAAAGCAAATTGTAAAATCAGTTACAACCAGCAGACGTGAACCCGAGAGAATCCCCTGAAAAAATTGCAGTGCAATAGTGTATAATAATCCTTCTCCTCCGTCCTAGGGATGACTAGCGTATTAATGCAGCCGGTTCGCCACTCCTCTGCTGCATCCCCTAAGGCAGTGCTTCCCAAACTTTTCCCTTTGGAAAAGTTAAAATATTTCACGCCCCCCCCCTCGAAAAAAAATCGTAATATAGATATATATTATATTATTTATTCTATTTATATTCAATACAAAACATACACAGCGAATATTGCAAAAATCAAATGCAAATATTACATTTTTAGCATCTTACATACACATTTGACATGGCACATTATCTCATATTTTTATATAAATAGATATATTGTTATTGTATATTTGCAGTACAAGCACATGAAACGTAAAACGATTAGTAATAAAGATAGAATTAAAAACATAAAAGAAGTTTAATAACAATTTAATGAGATGGATGTGTTTCAATACTGCTACACCAGTATCAGGTGAAATATTTGAAACTGCAATTCTTAGATTTCTGCTTCGAAATGAAACTTATACGAATAAGCAGATATTTGCTAACATTCATTAATCGCCGAAATACGCAAGAAGCAAAATTTGTGAACCCGCATCAATGTGTGATTTTTTCCATTAAAATATAAAAAATAACAAAAAAGAAATAATAAATCATAAAAATTAAATACGTTTCTTTTAAGATAAAACAATCTACTTAGTCTTAAAGCATTTAAATTTTTTTTCATTATTTCACCGTCTCCCTCAACAAAATCTACGGCCCTCAAGGGGACGTAGCCCACAGTTTGGGAAGTGCTTTCCCAGATTTCCCAGATTTTTCCTACGACGGAACACTTCACAAATCCTGAAAGTTTCACGGAACACCTTGGTTATTTTGTAATATATTAATTATGGCTTAATCATAAAGAACATTAGTATACTTATGTATATGGTTGTGACATGTTGACAAATATAAAATTACATTTAAATTAGTTATCAATCATTGGACTAATGAAATCTTATAGCATATTGTAGTTTCCTCAGGCCAACATCAGTAAATTAATTTGTGATGATTTTCATTGACATATCCAATTCTCATCACCAAATATGTATAATATTATTATAAGTACTTACGAGTGAATGCTGACTTTTTCTCCTGTGTGCTGGCAGTTTTCCCCTCCTTTTGTATACCCTGGAGATCGCTTTGTAGGCTAGAGGTCGATGTCTGTTGCCTCACAAACACCTTCAATGAGATTTCTTAACACCAAAATTAAACAAAGTCCCTTGTCTCTTATTCATATTAAAATACAAATCTGTAGGTCTATTACTTTTAAAAATTCACGGCAATACGGTTTCGAAACAAGCACTTTCACCCTACAATACGAACTCGCGAAGAAAGTATTCATTTTTAATAGATTTGAGAACCGGATATTCTTTCTCCGGACTTCTTTCGATTCCGTCAGAAATTTTAAAATTACGGGTATATAAAGCGATTGGAAAACCAAAAGCATGTTTTTGGTAGGACTAGAAACAAAAAAATCCGTTAGGATCCGTTAGGACTAAGGCTAAGTTAAGCTCCATCCCACTCCTCTTGAGATGAGCTTAAATAGGAGTGGGATGGAGCTTAACTGCGTTTGTTAATGAGAAATTAAAGAGCAGCGTGTTTCAAAAATTAATCGCGCTATTTTTGTAAAATTTTGGTTAAGTGCGTTGTTTTTCTTTTCCGAGTAATTTGATATTTTTTCTTTCGTTTCTCCATAAACGAGCGAAATGCTAGTGTTTCGCGATTACGGTTTCATAGATAATTTAATAAACCGGGTTCGCACTGCATTTTCAGAACCAGTACTTGAAATGAAAACTATGTGGACGGAGTTTTCCTTCCCAGTGATAATTGATTAATTGCCCAAAATGTCAACAATGTGAACTAAATAACATACACACGCAGAGAAAGAGAAAATTTCAAGAGGAAGAATTTGCATCATTAAAGTTACTTTTGGAAGGGATAACTCGGCTAAAATATTGATGATCTAGTTCCGACAGGACATGTTTTTCATTACGTCGGTGGATGTTCTGGGTTTTCTTCAGTAAACTATAAAACGACTTTTCTTTTGTGCCAGCAAGCAAACCTCTTCCAGCTACGCAGTGTTTGCTACACTCAGACGTGAATTCAGACAATGAACGCATCTGGGTTGGTTGGTTTTTTCGTTTTAATTCATTTAGTAGCTTAATTGCACAACGCAAACTATCAACTTGGAGTCAAAATAACTTAGTTGATTAGCTGTGTTTTTCTGAATTTTGATTTCGACTTCATCTTTGGAACAAAGTGGTGTTTACTTTACCACAGAATAAACTGCCTGCGGTGATTTCAGGCATTCATCATGTCTATCTTGTGATAACTGTACGTAGGATTGCACTTTTGAAAGGCAATGTATTCATAAAACTCAGCTTGGGAAGCCTCCGTGTCTACTAACGTTTTTGGAGAGTTCTTGGTCACTAGATGTCAAATGTTCAGAATACTACAGAGCTTAGATATGTTTCCATCTAATTAATTCCATCAATAGGATGATGGAATTGCCCTACTCTTCAAGACATTCTGAAATATAACCACGACGATGGTGGAACTCTTAAGCTACGGTCTAGTGGTTGACCAGCAGAAGACTGCACTCGTCCAACTAAGCTGGCAGATAGTGGAAGAAGCCCTTCAGTAAGCATCTGAAGCTCGAACTCGTGCTCAGTTACATTATCCAAGACGCCATTTTGTTGCAAAGGGCATCTTACTAAGATCGAATTGAACACGAGAGATTCTACTTTATAAGACTTTTCAACTGAAGTTTGACTTAACCACTTCCCCAGGACTGGTGGAAGGGATTCACCTCCCACAGATTCGGGTTTTCATCGCACAAAAACTTGTCAGTTAAAACTCAGACATAAAATGGCCTTAAGCTTTAATTTCACATGATCCAAACGCCTAATCCCACACAGCACTTGGATTAATATTAAAATTTTCAGAACCGACAGTGAATAAAAACATGGCAACAATCAAAATGTAAATGAACACTTTTCATACAGCTGACCATATAATTGGTACGTACGAAAGAAGAGGAAATGAAAAATGAAAATTGATAAAGACTGAGCCAAATTTGTGAGGGATTTTACACATTCGCTAAGCTGAACAAACATACAGATAACAGCCACTGAATTAGAAATCGTTATGGAGATGTATACTTGTGATAACTGTACGTAGGATTGCACTTATGAAAGGCAATGTATTAATAAAACTCAGCTTGGGTAAAACCTCTGTGTCTTGGGTAAAGTCACGGAGTTCCCCCTCCAGTGCTATTAGAGCGACTGGAGGGCGAGGGGGTAACTCTTTCCTCTCAAACTGTAGTTTCCACTATCTACTAAAAAAGTGGCTGAATTCAGGTCAAGGAATGGTGGTTGACACTTGACCATTGAAACCGAATGAACTCTAACCAACCTAAAGATACATGCCGGCTCGACCGTCGCTCCAGTCAAACAAGGGTCGCGCCCACTATTAGGGAACCAAGATAGTGAAGGCGAAAAATATGCTATTGGAACAAAACATCACCTAATAGACAGGAAAAACATAACAAGCATAGGAACATGGAATGTTCATGTGCTTGTTTGTTGCTTATGTTTTTCCTGGAATGAAGATGGAATGTAATCACCAGGAAGGAGCATTGGAAATACTACTGCATGAATTAGACAACTACCGATGGGAAGTGATTGGCCTCTGCGAAACCAGATGGACTGGAAAAGGAGAATTCCACCATGGACAGTACAAAATCTTAACTTCAGGCAGGGAGGACAACAAACACCAAGAAGAAGTAGCACTTATATTAAAACCAAAGGCTCAAAACTCTCTATTGTCCTACAATCCTATCTCACCTAGGATAATTAAAGCAAGATTTAAATCTTCAATCGGATCACTAACTATTATTCAAGTATACTCAGCAACTTCGACATCATCAGAAAAAGACATTGAGGAGTTCTGTACAGATCTGCAAAAGCAGCACAGCAGACATCAAGTCAAGATCTCCTAATTGTAATGGGGGACTTAAATGCAAAAGTAGGCAAAAGACTGGGATACCTGGCCAACAGTAATCGGAAAGTTCGGGTATGGAGAAAGCAATGAACGTGGCGAAAGACTGCTAAACTTCTGCTCAAATAATAGCCTAACAATAATCAACACTCTCTTTAAACATCCAAAACCCCAAAGAAAATGAACATGGATATCACCAGGCAAACAAACCAAGAATATGATAGACTATATTATTGTAAACCAAAGATGGAAATCAAGTATCCTAAACTGCAGATACTTCTCTGCAGATTGTGGATCAGACCATAAGCTAGTATTAGCAAACCTAAATATAAAGTTAAAATCTGGAAGCACTTTTAGAGTCAAAAGGAGACTGAATACAAAAAGACTACAAGACAACAATATTCTAAGAAAATATCAACTAGAATTAGATAAAAATCTGATGGAACTACCAAAACAGAATATAAACATCGAAGAGCATTGGTGCAAATTAAAGAAATTAATATTAAATTCGGAAGAAAAAACAATAGGTTACACAAAAAGAGGAAGTAAAAAGGATTGAATCTCGAGTGAAGTAAAAAGGTTAAGTGATCAAAGGAAAAGCATAAAACTATAACAGAAATGAATGTAATAGATTAACCAGAGAAATTAGAAAACTGATTAAAAGAGACAAGAATAACTGGTTAGAAGAAAATTGCAAAATGGCAGAAAAGCTATCAAAAGAAAATAACCTCCATGGATTATATAAACAAATAGACTAAATTAGTAAGACACGGACAACAAAAATGCTTATGATCAAAAACAAAGAGGGACAACTAATTGAAAGTAAAACAAAAAGAATGGCCAGATGGGAAGAATACTTCAAAGATTTATATAATAAAAACAGCTCCCAGGATATTACGATTCCAGCCACTGAAATGGAAGAGAAAACAAATATCTTTACGAGAGAAATAATAGCACACTGCATAGAAAAACTCAAAACTAGGAAAGCACCTGGCATTGATCAAATACATGAAGAATTCTTAAAAGTAGGAAATGAACAACTTTTGAAACCATTAAAAACATTATTTGAAAGGATCTACAAAAACGAAGCAGCGCCTGCTGATTGGACCAAATCAGTCATAACTCCTATATACAAAAAAAGGAGATAAAACAGAATGCAATAATTGCAGAGACATTAGCCTTTTCAGTATTCCAAGTGAAGACGAAATTACTCCAAAAACAAATTAAGCCAAAAATAGAACTGTCACTAGGAGAAGAACAAGTCGGTTTCAGACCAGGGAGAAGCACAATTGATCAACTATTCACCTTAAGACAGCTAATAGAAAAGACACTAGAGTACAACCAAAGTTGCTACATAAATTTCATAGACTTTCGTCTCAGGCATTTTATTCAATCTGTAGAGGAGAACTATGGAAAACTATGGAAGAATTTGGACTTCCCAACAAAACCATAAGAATAATAAAGAAT